>NW_020798224.1:0-65282 GCF_002237265.1 Aspergillus thermomutatus | reverse complement strand
GCCCACGGTCCCGGGGGTGGGACACGCGAGATGGTGAGGTGTGGTTTTGATTTCTGGGTGGTGAGCCGGAAGACCGGTCTGTCTGAGCAGGAGATTGTTTCCCCGGAGCTGTCGATGGTGAAGGTCCAGACTGGCTGGGGGGATTTGCTTTTGCTGGAGAATAGCTTGTCCATGGTACTTGGTATTGAGTTGGTGTCGCTGCCTTCGGTTGAATTGCCCGAGAGACTGGTTGAACATGTATGGGGTTATATATACGTGATCATAGTGATTTTCATTACAATGCTCTTGATCATCTCATGGCTGATCTGATGGTATACCATTTTCGGCAATCGTCGAATCCACACTAGCACCGAAAGAGTAATTATTGTGCATCCCGCTGCGGCGCCAAGAGCTGAAGATCCCCAGAACCATAAACTTGCACTGCCTGACAGCACCATGGGTGAGATGCATCTAAATTACTCTTCTGGGATATTCAATGGTGGCAGTCAAGCCAATATATTCCAGCGTTGTATTATCAGGAATCCCTCCAAGGCTTAGACCACTGATTGTCTACCGTTCATCATTCGTGTTATGAACTACTGATGATTGGCTGTCATCTTTGGACTTGTTTGTTTTGATACTCATCAACAAGCCTTATATCCTGTTGGAAACTGCTTTACTATTACAGGTTTGGAAATCACTAGTATTTTGTATACAAGTAAGAAAAGTAAAGAAGGTCTGATTCTTTCTAACTACTGACTATCTAATGTGTAATTTATACTACTAGATAAATCACCAGAAGATCCGAGCACAGAGTCCAAGCTTTGTATATTTTACTTCTGATCGACTTCTCTGATGGAGAGGGAAATGCCTAATTCAAGACCCAATCAACAACCAGCTGGCATGCCACACGGTCTAAGAGCAGCCCGAGTTCTTCCTGCTCAGATAAATCTTGCGATGCCCTGAATTCTTTGGTGAGTAACTAGAGACAGTCTTATAGCTATAACATGCCAGTATATACTTATACTCTGGTATGATAAGCTTAGCCACTGCATAAGCCATCCACTTTATTAAATTAGTTAAAGAGCCTTTATATGGCCCGACCCTGAGATGATAGTTGCTGTAACTGTAGACACTTTACATATTACTAATTAATATTTTACTCTCGGACATAAGAGTGAGGAGATTAGCACAACTATACTTGTAGGCGAGCCAATCTGTGCTGCAGCTGATCCCATATGTCTTGCGTTTCTCAAGCTCAGTGACATCCTCCTCGCCAATACGACAAATGAGAGCCAGCACATCGGTAGCTTGGGAATCCTCGCTGCTGGTTTGAGCATAGAAAGATAGGGCTTCGGTAAAGGTCTGGCTTATTTACTCTGTACTCGCGAGCATCTTCCACAATAACATTAAGCATAGTCATATTGCTTGAGCCACTGACGATACTATCTTCTACATCCCTATTAATATAGTATTATGCCTAAATAGCATTACTATACCTTTTGTTACATAGTGACTTAATATATTTTATAGCCCAGGGTTCAATAAGATTCATTCTGGTGGTGTTATCAAAGACATCTTGCATATAAAGGTCCAAGAAAAGTTACTCTGGAAGACTTACTTATAATGCTTATAGCAAGCACTTTTATATGTGAAAGCAGCAGCAGCTAGAATAGAGAGCAAGCACATTTTGAAGAGGATAAAAAAGAAGAGGTTTCTAAAAGCTTTTAGCTACTGGAGTAATGGAAATAGCTATAGATTAACTAATTCATAGAAATATAGCTATTACAGAGTGACCACAAGGCTCTGAACTTCCCATTAGCTCCATACTAGCAGTGATAAGATATATTACTATAAAGCTGAGCTACTCCAAGTACTATAGCTAGTTATCCACGGGCTCAAGACAATTTGTGCAACTAAAGCTTAGCCTTAGGTATCTAGGGAAACTGGGACGACCCGTTGTCCCAATGACCCACTTACATGCTAAGCTGGCTTCCCAGTTAGGCAAATGAAGCTGGATTAAAAGATAGAGGGGCTCTACTATTAGACTTGACTTGGATACCCAGCTAGGTCGCCTATAGAAAGAGTCTGAGAAGAAGATGGCCGCGGCACTGTAAAGTATCTAGAAGAAAAGCAGAGAACAACTTAACATACTGTTGATCATCAAGTAAAACTTTGATTATTTCCATAGATTATCTTCTATTTGATGCCCAAGATAAGCATAATTAACACTGTTAGCTTGTTCCTTAAGGACCTAGTCCATTCATTGAAACTGAAATTAGTTCGTGACTCAGACTATGAGCGAGCCCCAATCTGAATGCATGCGATATCGACGTGAGTACAGTGTATATGGTGAACTTGGTATCCTGAGTATACCTATAGTGGATACTAACACTGTGTACTTCCTAGAGGGGTATAAGCTCAAGGCTGGTAAGTAGTAGGGCTGCTAAATAAGTGCAAGGCTTGCGTTCTCTTAAATGCACTAAATTAGGACGCGTGTACTTAAGCCCACTGGCTTCCCAGACTTCTCACTTCTTGGATTTTGTTTTCTTCGCTGATTGCTATCTACCAAGCCTCTCCGCCCTCTCAGATACTTGACCTGTGCATTCTTCAACTAAAGATTTCGAAGGTATGAATGATCCTGCCACAATTCCCTAGTCTTCCTATTGTCAAACCCTCAGACTAACAACGTGAAATCAAAGCCATGAGCCTAAACATTTCGGAAACTAAGCCAGTTGAGCAGCTATTCCTGGATCTTCCTATCCAGCAAGTTCTCAACCCCAGCCCGGGCACAAAGTTCATAGAGCCGTGGACGAGCCTGTACGTCGATGCCATACGTGATGCCCGATTTGGCGACGCTGTATGGGCACGCTACCATATCTATGGCGATGTGGAAAACGGGATCGTCGGCGGGTCAAATAACATGACTGTGCTAGATGTTATCAAGGAAGATGCCCTGTTATACAGGGTGAACGAACCGGAGGAATACTTTAAGGCTTTATTTTTTTATGCAAAAACTAGCGGTGCAGACGGGCATGCCGATGTGATCGAGGTCATTACCAACCTGGACGAGCGGGAAATCGCCGAGTTCAAGGCGAAAGAAGAGGCGGAGCTTGAGGATGAAGCCTGAGAGGCGCCTACAATTTCATGTTCTTATACATAATGTCAGTGGATTGTCTGGAGATAGAGGAGCTGAGAGCCAAAGATGTGCGGTTGGCGGGATATTGCAATCAGCTGCGCTGGTATTTCTTCTATATGGAAACATTACTGAGTGTAAATTCAGGAGAATGGCCTGTCTACTTATACTACTCTTTGCTCTTAGTATCAAAGGTCGTTATCACATCCTAGGCATTGTCCAATACACATAATTCTTGGACTATTTTCCAGCATAGCGCGGCGACATGTAGGAAACCGGTGCCACAACTGGATAGATTTCTTCCTGCCTACACATGCAAAGAACAATGATCCCTCCTCCTTTATGTTTTGAATGGATGCCCGCTCAATCTGCTAACTGCAATCCAACTGCCAGGGAGTAGAGATATGGTGAGGTTTGCAAAAATATTCAGCATCCCAGGTCCCAGGATAGCTCTTTGCAAGACAAACACGTCTTTCGCAGAGTCGCTATGGACAAGGAAGTGGTTAACCTTAAGAAGGTACTTCGCGAGAGAGCCGAGTGATAGTCACTACGTACGCGGGGATCCAGACTTCATAAATTAAACATGTCTTTGACTACGGAATTGCTCACATCAATATCTAAAGCCGGGATCTAGACTCCAGCTGTGTATGAATCATGGAAGTGAGAGCTGGCTCCAATCCCCGGCCATCACCCTTAGAAACCACCAAAAAGGCTAGAAAATCCAGACGAAGTAGAGCCAGAAGAAGTCGACCCGCTAGCCGAACTGGTCGACGACAACTTCCCGAGCAAGAACCGAGTCGCATCCCCCGTATCCGCCACGTACGTGAAATGCGCCGCCGTCACAACCAACGTGCCATCACAGACCAGATCCCCCACCGCACAGTAGATCTTGACCTTATCCTTGGGGAAATCGGCAATCTGCCCCCTCTCCTGCGCGTTGCGCGTGTACCCAAACAGAACCACCCCCTTGATCATCGCCTTGACATCATCAGGAAGCTGCTTGATGGACCCGTCCATGACGGCCGTGCCCTGGCTGTATCCGCCGGCCACAATCTGCGTGTCGGGGCATTTGGACGCGGCCTGTTTGAATAGCCCGATGGCTTCGTTGATGGCGGCGGGGGAGGTGTTGTCCGGTAGAGCGTTGGACGCCAGGTCCGCTGTGTAGGCTGGTCCGACGCCCTGGCAGGCTACCTGGCCTGGTTTGGCGGCTTTCAGGCCGTTGCAGACTGCCGGGCCGGTGGATAGACCCTGTTACGTTAGTTCTGCCATGGAGAACAGGGGATGAGGTCATACCAGGAGGCCTGGCTCGGTTGATGCACGGGCGAAGATGAAGGTGATGGGTTTGCAGGAGCCGTCTCGCAGTTCGTTGCCGGAGGATACTTAGTCATGTTAGCACGAGCCAGAGATGGCGAGGAGGTATACGTACATTGACGCTCCTGGAGGTCAACCGGGCTTGCAGCGGCCAGGCCGGCGAGAACGAGGGTCAATATGCGCAGGTTCATCTTGTCTTGTCTTCGGGAGAGCTGTTGATTCATGGGACGTCCCTTGAGGGCGGGCTTTATATCTACGGCCATCGGGATTTGCTCTCAGAACGAGAGTCAGGCAGAATGATTCATGACCAAGGTCTGATCGCATTGTGATCTGTATTTTCTGTTTCGTTTCAGAATGTCTCGAATAGTCTGTTCGAGAGCGCAGATGGAGAGTGAGGGTTCCCTGCCGAGACCCTGGAATGCAATCCTTTCGAACGCCGCGAACTGTTATGGATGTGGGCCATGTCTCATATCCTCGCAAACCATTCCTGCTGTGGTGATGGGTCGTTGATAGTTCGTGGTTCGCCGCAAATTTGGGGAATCTTCGGACAAATTTCCCAATCGGTCTAACTCGTTGCCAAACTCAACATTTGATCACTTGGTACTGAGAAATCTGAAACAATGAATCCTTCAGTCTAGTACGAAACTACACCAGATAAATTAAATCGACAAGCCCACGCACAAAGCAAACCCTGATCGCCGAGCGCCCCACAACTGATCCATGAATCATGAGCCCTCAACCCAGATTCTGCAGGTTGACCAACTCGAAATATCGGCCTTTCTTCCGAAGCAGGGCATCGTGCGTCCCTGACTCGACGACCTCCCCCTGATCCAGCACGTAGATCACATCCGCCCGCTGAATGGTGCTCAGCCGGTGAGCCACGGCAATGGTGGTGCGGCCCTTTGCCGCGGCGTCCAAAGCCGCCTGCACCACTTTTTCAGACTCGGAGTCCAGCGCTGAAGTTGCTTCATCGAGAAGCAAAATGCGTGGGTCCCGGATGAGGGCGCGGGCGATGGCGATGCGTTGTTTTTGGCCGCCGGAGAGCATGCCGCCTTTTGTGCCGACGAGGGTGTCGAAGCCTTGTCTGCTGTGCATTAGAGCGGTACATAATTTGTAGGGATGGACGACGTACGGGAGAGAAATGATAAAATCGTAGATGTTTGCGTCTTTACACGCTTTGATGAGATCTTGTTCCGAGGTGTAGGGCCTCGTTCTCCCCAGGAGGATATTCTCGCGGATCGTCCCCTGGAATAAGGCGGGTTCCTGGCTGACCAGAGCTAGATGACTTCGATACGATGTCAGATCCCATGTAGCAATGTTTTGACCATCGATGTAGATTCCTCCCGTCAACGGGCTGTAGAATCTCTCCAATAGTGAGATGACCGTGCTCTTCCCGCTGCCACTCGCCCCGACCAGCGCCACAAACTGGCCGGGCTTGACAGTCAGATTCAGCCGGCGTAGCACCGGCTGGTCCAAACGGCTTGGATACCGGAACGAGACGTCGCGAAATTCGATCAGCCCGCGCATATCCGGCCGTGATATCTGGCGGTGAGTCACGGACCTCATAGTCCTACCACTGAAGAGTCGCTTGAACTCCCCCGCGGCATGCTTCGCCTTGCCCATATCCGGGGCATGCGAGAACACAGTCCCAGCCGCCTGTGCACCAAAGATCACCTCACTGAAACACACGTAGAACCGGAATAGGGAATACTCTCCATGTCCCAGCAGCGTCCCGCCGTACCAGAATCCCAGCGCCATGCACAAGAACGGCAGGGCCTGGGAGCTGGCATATAACAGGGATGATTTGACGATAGGGAGGATATCCCGCCTGAGCTGGTGCTGCAGCTGCTTTTGGTACGACTCCAGAACCTCCCTCTCCATCGTCAGCGAGGCGACAGTGCGGATCGCCGAGGCAGCCTCGCAGGCCGAGCTGGCGGATTGCTGATACGCCGCCTTTGCGCGCCGCTGGAATCTATCCAGCATCCAGACGCGGACGAAGCCGCAGAGCAAGAGCACCGGCACGGCGGAGATGCACACCAGCGCGAGCTTCCAGCCCATGACCAGCGCCACGCCCAGCGAGGCGAGCAGGTTCACCGAGACGATGAGCAGGGTGCCGAGGGTGACGCCGCTGATGCCGGCCAGCTGCTTTGTCTCCGCGCTCAGCGTGGCTGTGAGCGCGCCCGTGGTGTTTTCCGGCTCGTCGAAGAAGGCAACGTCCTGATGGAGCATGACCCGGAAGGCCTGGCTGCGGGCACGGTACACCATTTTCTCGGAGCAGTATGCGAATAGGCTCCCTTGGAAGCCGTACAGAAAGAATGTGACCAACCCGATCATGAGGAACATCAGGGACCAGAAGTTCGCGTCGTGGCGGAGCTTGGGGTACTCCCAGGGTGGGAGGCTCAGCGTGCTGACGGCTTTGGCGAAGAGGACGGCCTGCGAGGGCTGGATGCCTCCGGCGAGAACGGATGCGCACAGTCCCAAAGCAAGAAGCGGCCATTCGGGCCGGTTGAACGAGGCAAGGAATTTGAAGAGAGTCCAGAGTGAATAGGATACCTCTTTGGCTTTGTGAAAGTGCATCGGCAGCGCGGATATTGACAGCCGAGACGTGTGCTTCTTCATTCTCTCCCCCGTCTTCAGCCCAAGATCAGACGCGTCGTCCTGGTGCTCATACTCGGAGAGGTCGTCGTCGGTTGGGTAGTCGAGGTCAAAGAAAAAGGATTGCATTGGGCTTCGAGGCATCAATTGGCTCATCCGCGTGAGTCGCTTCTTGATCTGCTGCGCCTTGACCATGCCGTAGTAGACGCCCTTTCTATCCATGAGACGGTCGTGCGAGCCCTGCTCGACGATGGACCCATTGGCCAAGACGACGATGTTATGCGCTTCTTTGATTGTGGAAAGCCGGTGGGCAATGACCACCGTGGTCCGGCCTCGGGACGCCTTGTCCAGGGCTGCCTGCACCAGCCCCTCGGATTTTGTATCCAGAGCAGAGGTGGCCTCGTCCAACAGCAGAATCTTCGGGTCCTTGACGATGGCCCTGGCAATTGCGATGCGCTGTTTCTGGCCTCCGGAAAGGGAGAAACCGCCGATGTTAGTCTCGTAACCGTCCGGCAGCGCCATGATGAAATCGTGCGCATTTGCCATGCGGGCAGCATCTTCGATTCGTTTCTGAATCAGCTGAGGTGGTTCGCGTTCATATTCCGAGCCGATGAGGCCAACGCGGATATTCTCTGCGATGGTGGTGGCGAAGAGCCGTGGTTCCTGCGAGACCAGCGACATTTGCTGTCGGAGCCATCGCAGGTTCAAATGCTCGATATCATGTCCATCGAGCATGATACTCCCTGCTACAGGGCTGTAGAAGCGTTCGATGAGCCCTATGATTGTGCTTTTGCCGGATCCTGAAGGGCCGACAAAGGCGGTTGTTTTGCCGGCCGGAACATACACACTCAGGTCGTTGGCGACGATCACCTCTGGCCGAGAAGGGTAGACATGGCGGATATTCTGCAAAACAATATTTCCCCGGACATGGTCCAGGGTCATTCCTTTGTCTAGCCACGCATCCAGAGGAGACTGTCGATCGATCGTGCCATACAGCTTGGTTGCTGCCGCCACCGCGGTGGACAGTGCCTGGGTGTTGGGCGCAATATTGCCCAGATTGTACGATCCGAGAATAATCGCCATGAGGATAGTTAACACATCCCCGGCCTTGACATGGCTGCCGGCGTCAACCAGGAACCGCGAGCCCATCCAGAATCCCAGCCCGTAGTTGAGGTACATGACACAGAGCAGTGCTCCCACCATCAGCGCGAATATCATCTGCGCCCTCATCCCCGGTCTCTCTGCATCTTTGAGATGTTTCTCGTATTTTGCGGCCAGCGTCTCCTGCGCGTCAAATGCGACCACCGTACGGATGGAATCCAGAATATCCTCTGCTAAACTGGCGCCTTGACCTTGCGAATCCAGCGCGCGCTTGTTGAAGCCGAGCATGGCCGTCGAGCAGCCGCCCATGATCAACAGCAATGCGACCAGCGTGGCGCTGCAGATCAGCGCCAGCTTCCAGCTCTTGATGTACGCGATGATAAACGCCGTGACGAATGTCGACAGCCCCGTCAACGCCAGACCGACCTTTTCCGAGATCCCGTCTTGGATGAGGTTCGTGTCGGCGGTGATCCTGGTCGTGATTTCTCCCGCGCCGAGGGTATCGAAGAAGGCGACGTTCTGTCGCAGAATGGAGCGGAGGTACTCGACGCGGATCTGCTGCACGATATGGTCGCCTGTGTAGATGAAACCGACAGTGGCCAGGTAGATGGTGGTGAACTCTGCGATGGCCAGGTAGACAAAGTAGACGACGTACTTGGTGAGCTCATGGTGGAAATGCGCGTAGGTGGTTTGTCCGCTGACAATCTCTTGAAAGGTCGAGGTCAAGTTGCCGAAGAGGACCTTTCTCGTCAGCGTCTAGCAATGGTGACAAGATGAGGACTACTTGCAGTGAACAGAGGTAGCGCAGCACCACCTATGATGGCGCATGCCGAGCTGACGACGAGGATCGCAATGTCCCATCGCGAGGCATATCGGTATATACCAAAGAAGCCTACATGCGACTCTGGGGCATGTATCTGCCTGTGCAGGATGTCTTTCTCCGCGTCAGACAGGCAGAGTGTCGCGGAACTCCCACCGGGAGACTGCTTCAGTCAGTTTGTTTCTGATGAGTATGCCATGTCTACTCACTTTTGGCAGGGCTTCTAGCACTATCTCTTCCTTTGACTTCATCGTGTATGTTCTTGCTCTCGACTGGACAACCCAGCCACGACATGTCTCGGTAGGTAGGAATGTCAGGGCTGTCAACGGGCGAACGGGGCATGTCTGAGACCCTGTTGTCCCATCGATACTTTCTCGCAGTCGTTACTCAAAGCATCATAGTGGAACGTTTCAGCGAACAGGGATCCACGAGTTTCAAAAATCAGACGACAGAGGGAACCACAATGTCCTCGGGTACAACTGCCGAAGCCCCAGTACCGCAACCTCGGTGATTGTGATAGTTGGCATTGCTTTGACGATCAGTGACAGGATGAGACCGTGCTCAGTCGCATCATGAAAGTCAAAAATGGGAAATGGGGCTGTTGTTGCTGGGATCGACAGTTGAAGCAACTAGCGTCTCACTTGGCTCGAACTTCTCTTCGGCCAAATGGCAACGTTAATAATTGGAATCTACCTTGGGGTCCGGAATATTACCAAAAAGTAGCAATCTAGACATGGCTGTTTGCGATAGATGAATTATGAGGTGCAGATGATACCTCAATTCTCAGATATCCATCGTTCCATGGTTCAAACATCCGGTGTTTAACACGGCTATACGGAGTAGCAGCGTTGACGTGAAACAGTCTGAAATTTGGGCTCACGCGAAACCTAATTAAGAGTCTAAGAGTCGAATGATCTAGACTTCAACATCAATAAGGCTGGTGTTAAGGTTTGATGCGAAACCTGCACGGTGGATTCAGAGATCGTCACCGTTGGAGATAGTATCATAGTGGCTATCCATCTGTGCATACCAAGTAATCTTAACTCTTAACTCTGAACGATTCATCCACCTTCAAGGTCAAACAAAACTAATCATGGGGTAACTACGGGTATGAGATACATCACACTAAAAGAAACAGAGCACAATAAACTATCAAGCAATCACCTCTTCCTCAGTTTCACCTTGAGGTCCGGCACTTCCCAAAAAGCATAACACCGAGACTGCCTCTGCCAATCCTTCACCTTGCCCACATACTCCGCTTCGAACTCTAAAAAGAAACCAGCCAGAGTCAATTGGAGCATTTGTTTGGCAAAGTACTTGGCGATACAAGCTCGACTTCCAACCAGGAATGGCTGCACCGCCTCTTTCCTGTCTGTCGATCCAGGCTCCCTCCATCGCTCCGGGATAAATTCGTATGGGGAGCTGAAGTACTCCGGATTGTGATGGAGAGCAAACAACGACGTACAGATCTCAGTCTATAACGACCATATTAGCTAGTGTCTCAGTTGTCAAGAACCTGTCACTCACCCCCGCAGGGATATACATCCCATCCACATACGCCCCGGGTGAAACACGCGGCCCCCCTAGCGGCACAGGCGGATACAACCGCAACGCCTCCGTAATGACAGCGTTGAGATAGGGCAGCTGCGCCGCGACATCCCCCGAGAGATCCTCGGCCGACGCAAATGCCGTCTGTAACTCGTGCACCAGCTTCACATGGCTCTCCGGGTGGGTAAGCACCAGGTAAATGACCGCGCAGAGGGCGTTCTGCGTGGTGTGAAAGCCCGCAAGCATAATCGCCGAGAAATTCTCTGCAATCTCAGCCTCGGGGAGGTCGCCGCCGTCTGATCGCTCCATCACCTCGACCATGATATCACGTCGGGTGTGTGATGCACGCAGTTGTCTGATACGTTAGCTTGTGTCAGGTACCGGAGAGAAGGACCTACTCGTTGATGAGTCGCATGCGGGCCTGCTCGCTGCGAAGACGGATCCCCTTGCGCAGAAACCGACGGAGCAGCCATTTGATCAGCGTTGGCACGCCAGAGCCCTCGAACTGATCCCGGATTGTCGCCCAGTAGAAAATACGGGGCAGTTGCTCGGTCCAGAAGTAGGGCTTGCCGCGTTTCAGGCAGCCCAGTGGCTTGCCCAGCAGGACTTCGGAAACGGTGTCCACCGAGTGGCAGTAGAGCAGCTCGTTCAAGGAGACTGTGTTCTTTGTCTCGAGCTTGCCGCGGATCACCTCATGCAAGCGCAGGATGCACTCGCGGATGACTCCGGCGTGGGCTTGCATAGAACCAGGAGTGAACGAGGGACCGAAAAGCTTGCGCACCGAGGCATGGTAGACAGGATCCGCAGCGGTGAAGACGTTACGACGGGAGATGTTCTTGTAGAAGCCAGTTTTCAGAAACGCTGCGCCTTTGCCAGTCCCGGTGCCGTAGATCTGACGCAGGCTTTTGATGGTGTTGGTGGTTGCTTGACCGGGAGCGAATCGGACGATGTTGCCTAGTTTGTTAGCCTCAATCACAACGACGAGTGCGAGTCCTACCATAGGATTGATGAAGGGAGTGAAAGTAGTGCGCACTTCGTCCGGAGACAAAGGCAACTTTGGTGCCAATCTGCGGATATTAGGGCGATTCTGGTTTGTCAGGATTGGACTTACACCGCAGAGATAGAGGTCAAAGAATGATCCAGGGACACCTTTGATGGTTGGTCCCTTTGGCGCCAGTTGTATCGCAAGAAGTAGAAGACAGGGAATCTACTCTGGTCAGCATCTCTCCTCGGCCAGCATCGTGGGCAATCATACCAGAATGATAGCAAGTACGGGAAAAGGGACAACTGGATAGGACATCTCAGAGAAGGGCCCCGAAGGCAGCGACATTGCAACGAGGAACATATTGATAATCTGCAGAGAACGAGTGTATTCCGAATAATGGTCATTGTCGAATGACAGGACATCTTGTGCTATTTATCCCTCTACAATCTCATTTCTCAGCGTTCGATCAGCTAGGGCTAGATTTGGGTAAACACCGCGAAGACGTCTGACAATCCGGATGCTCTAGAGTTTCGGGTGGGACTTGCTCAGATTGTGATACTCCTCGGCGTTTGTCCGTAATTCCCCTGATCCATTACTTTCGATGATGAGCGTGTTGATGTGATAGACTCGATGCCGATCCCATTCTGGCGGTGGGTGGATCCGGCAGACCATGGATGGAATCATGGATATGAAACGAACCCTGGATACAAAGTCGAGAAAATCAGATGCCCAATTTTGATCCCGGAATTGACTGAACCAATTGGTCAGAAGGTTCATACTAAACACTGGTCATATTTAGATCATCTATCTGAATCACACTGGTTGATTCGTCTCATCGATTGTCATATAAAAACCTGTCCCACTACGTGCTTGTCCCCATCCTACCATCTGTCTCATACTCACTTTCTCATGGCTACTCCTACTCGGGTATTATTCCTCGCTAATAGCGAGCATGGCCAGACAAACATCATCCTGGCCATCACCCATGAGCTCCTTGTCCGAGGAGATGTGGACGTCCATATTGCCTCATTCCCCGCGCTGGAGGGACGGGTGAACAAACTCTTGAATGACAATGCTGCTTCATACAATGACTCTTTTCGTTCTCGCATACATTTCCATCCCATTCGCGGCCCATCCAATACAGCTGTTTTCATTCGCACAGGCAAGCGAGGAGCGTTCCACCCTCCTGGCTACAGCGGCGCCGTGCTTGGCTTCCAGTCCCTATGCGAGGACATCTGGGGCTGGACAGAAGACGAATATGTCGACATCTACCAGTGCTGCATGGAAATCATCAAGTCCGTCCAGCCTTCGGTGATTGCAGCCGACTTTTTCTTTCTGCAGGGCCGCGATGCCGCTTACAACGCTGGGTACACGGCCATCTTGATCAACACCACATCCCTTACTCATATCGTCCTCGGCCTGCAGCCGCATTCCGCTGCTTTGTGGAAGTATCCTTTGTAAGTCACTTATCTCAGCAGAAGGCTGTGTACTAACTGAAATAGACCCGGAACGGGATTCCCCTTCCCCCTTCCTCCCCACCTCATCCCGCTCAATGCCCTCGCCGTTCTCAAAACGGCTAAAATGTACCATGGCAGCGGCCGCCGCCGAGAAATCCGCGAATGGCGCATCCGGCACAAGATCCATGGTCGCTTCCCCTTTGCGGATGCCTGGCGGCCGGACCGCTTCCATCTGTCGCCGGCGTTGAAAGAGCTGGACTGGCCCATGGACGTGCCAGATAACATCCTCCCTTGTGGACCAATCCTTCTTCCCACTGCATCTGTCGAGAAACAGGACCCAGAACTTGCAAGCTGGCTGCGTAAGGCGCCGACTGTTCTGGTGAATCTGGGAACGCTGTATGCGCCAGATCCGAAAGTAGCGGAGAACATTGCCCGAGGACTGAAGATGTTCCTCGCCTCTTGGAAGGGAGAGAAGGTTCAGATTCTGTGGAAGTTGCCCAAACATCCACATGACGAGGATAATGTCTACGCTCAATCGATCAAGCCCCTTCAGGCAGAGGTCCAGGCGGACAGCGCCCGAATCCGACCCTGGTTCGAGGTTGAGCCCATGGCCATGCTGCAGACCGGGCAGATCGTCTGCTCTGTTCACCATGGTGGTGCGAACTCGTGGTATGAAGCAATTCAGTAAGTTTCTTTCCTGGCACACTGTCCCTGTCCAAACTAACAGGTATAGAAACGGTGTCCCCCATGTGGTACTTCCTGCGTGGCAAGACTGCTACGAGAATGCAGCTCGCGCCGAATGGCTCGGGATTGGTGTTTATGGCAACAAGAGCCGTGCACCTAACATTGATGCCAAAGAGCTGAGCAAGGCGTTGCTCAAGGTCATGGGCAACACGTCGTACAAGACCAAGGCACTCGAGCTGGCCAAGCTCTGCCATAAGAAGGAGGGACGTGTAGCGGCTGCCGAGAAGATTGTCGAGCTTGCCCTCCACCCGGACAAAATGGCGATGCACATGCCAGAGGTGAAGGTGGAAGACACCAAGTGTCCTCTCTACGAGGTCAAGAATCGTGCGGGTATGGTGCTACAAACAGCGCAAGCCCCTGAAACCAAGAGCAAATCTGCCCGAGGGGTACCAATTCTGAGAGATATGAAAGAAACCCTCGTTGTGGCTGCACTATGCAACACCTGGTTTCTTCTCCCTCTAATCGGCTACTCACTTCTCCTCGTCCCTCGTCTGCGCCTCTTCGTCCTCCTCTACATCATCTACATCAAATACCTCGCCAAAGCACACAAAACCGGCACATTATCTCTTCGACATGACAGATTCCGCACATCCTGGATCTGGAAGGCCTACGCCTCCTACTTCCCCCTCCGCCTCTATCGCTCTGCGCCTCTCTCTCCCCGCAAAAAGTACATCTTCGGCTACCATCCCCACGGCATCGCCCTCCGAGGGGCACTGGGCGCCCTTGCCGCGGACCCGGTCGGCTTCTCGCACCTCTTCCCGGGCATCACGAACACCCTCTTGATGAAAGACGAGTCGTTCTACCAACCGCTGTACAGGGAGTACCTCCTCTGCACCGGGGTCAGTGGCGTGTCCCGCTCCTCGTGTATACGCCACCTCACGCGGGGCGGGCACGACGGCCGGGGCATGGGCCGTGCGATTACCATCACCGTGGGCGGCAGCCGCGAGTATAACATTGCCCGGCCGGGAACAATGGGCGTGGTGGTCAAAATCCGCAAGGGATTTGTGCGGGTGGCGGTCGAGACGGGGGCGGACATTGTCCCTGTCATTGCGTTCGGGGAGAACGAGCTGTTCGATTGCGTGCATGTATCCTCCTCGTTTGGTCTGGGGCTTGTGGCTAGAGCCTGGGAATGGGCTGTTGGGCACAAGGTGGCGTTTTCTACGGGGCGGTTCAACGTGTTCTGTCCGTATCGACGGCCGTTGAATGTTGTTGTGGGGAAGCCGATTGCCGTTACGCAGCAGCGGTGGGATCCCGATCAGAAGTATATTGATCAGTTACATGAGGAGTATATCAGGGAGCTGAAGAAGTTGTGGGATGATTGGAAGGATGCTTTTGGTACAGACCGGTCTGTGCGGTTCGAGGTTGTGGAGTAGGGCTGTCTACATCCAGGTATTATGGAATGTAATTTGAATTTATTGATTAGCTATATCTATTGTGAAACCAACTATCATTTCGAGCATCCTGTGAAAGCCACCCGTCCACCATTTCCACAAAGTCTGGCTTATACAACCATGCTAAGTCGAACGGCGCATTCCCTGCATCCTCTTCCAAACCTGGCATCCTCCGTCGATCAATTTGTGCATTCAGCGCAAGCACCTTATCCACCCGCTCTTGCCGTCCTTCCTGCCAAATCTTCAGCGCCCGCCGAAGATGTCGTCGTTTCAAAGGACTCTCGGACGGCAGAAGGCTTGCTGTCGCCGCACTTTGACGGAGCTTGAGTCGACAAGAAGTCCTGGTCTTCGTCGAGTCGCCAGCGATCTATTTGGTATTGATGCTGCTTCTTCGGTTTTTTTGCCTTGATATTCTCTTTTTCTCGATGACGAGACCCTGTGAGAGGAGTTAGCCCACCATTCTTGCAAATACGAGACGAACTACGAAAGACGCGTAAGGGTGGGATGAAAAAATCCTATAACACGCACTGAACGCTCTTTGGTTCAATCGATTTTGCAGTCTCTTTCGCAGCCTCCTTTCATCTGCGGCCGTTCCTGGGTGGCTGATTTCTGTGGCGCTCGAGGCTGACATCGTGATAGCGTTACAAGTGTAGCTACAGATTGGAGTGATGGTCACACCCAATAAAGAGATATAGCGAACAAGATTACCCAGTAAATAGATATGTGTTGATGCAGTTAGGGGGAAGAAGTGATGACGCGAGGGCATTTGTCCGGGAAGAGCTGAGCTGCTGAGGAAATTAGCTAGGCTTCTGAAGCTAGGCTGAAAATGGCAAAAATGTCAGCCAGCAGATATGACAGTATGACTCCAGAGGCATAAAGCATGTTTGGAAATGGCAAAACTGTCAGCCAGTGTCGTCGCATCTCGATTATCGGATAGGAGGGTTGAAACAATTACCTCCTGTTGAGATTGCAACGGCCTGTATATAAACCCGCACAGCGCGCTCTTTGCCATCAAATTCGCAATGAAAGACAGCGAGAGAATTGAAGACTGTCTTGAACTTGTTGGCACAAGAGACCGAGTGTGTATGGCTTCTATAATTGCTTTCATTACCCGCAATTGGCAGATTTACTCTCCTTCTGAGCTTCCCAAGGAACCAAACGCCTTGAAGTTCGGTATTCTCGGTGCCGCTAAGATCGCGTGAGTCTTACCTTGCTAAGCCTAAGATGCTCAAATTGTTGACTCTCTCCCAGGCCAAGCGCGTTGATTAAACCGGCCAAGACGCATCCCGAGGTGATCATCCAGGCTGTAGCGGCCCGCAACAAGCAGAAGGCCATAGACTATGCCAAAAAGCACGGCATACCTCAAGTCCATGACAGCTACGAAGGCACGTTCTTTCCACACTTTCCTTCGGAAGTATGGTGTTGACTGACTGATCGCGGGCGTGCCTCCAGCCATCCTTGATGACCTGTCTATTGACGCTGTGTATATCCCGCTTCCCTGCGGCCTGCATTGCGAGTGGGCCTTGAAGGCACTCAGCAAGGGCAAGCATGTTCTTCTGGAAAAGCCCGCAGTTGCCAACGCGAGCGAGGCCGAGGCATTATTCCTCTCCCCACTGCTGCAAGAGCCCGACGCGCGCCGATCCTGGTCGAAGCACTTCACTATCGTTTCCAGCCAACGTGGCAGTTTTTCCTTTCATTGATCGACCGTCCCAATTTGGAGCGCGCCGTCTCCGTTGCGAAGCTGCCCTCGTACATCATCTCCAAGAACAGCATTCAGTTCAAGTATGAACTGGGCGGCGGCAACATGCTCGACCTCGGAACATATGTGATGGGCGTCTTGCGGGATGTCATGGGCGCTGAACCTGAAGAGTGTACCAAGTGCACTGTTCGAAGGTCTCCTCCTCCAAATGAACTCTGCGACGAGGCGGCTGATGCAACCTTCCGTTTCCCTGGTGATCTTATTGGCGAGGCTGTAATGGATATGCGCGCGAGTGTTTCCACTCTCCCTACGTTCAAAGTCACTGTTATCCATAAGGCGGTAGCGGTAGAAGTTGACAGACTTTCTCCGGGGTAGAAGAAACTACGCGTCCGGAGACTGACTCTGAACAATTTCCTGATGGCGGCAGCTTGGCATCGCATCGACATCAAGGATGAGTTCATTGTTCGAAAGTCGGAGGGGGAAAACAGCGGGGTTGTCAAATAATGGACGAAGAGGGAGTCCAAGAAGATTTACACGTTCAAAGACGCTGGTATCGATGAGCCTAGTGAACTGTCCTGGATCTCTTACCGTCATCAACTCGAGCAGTTTGTCAACCGCATTCGAGGCAGAGAAGGCTCGGGGCTCTGGGTCCGCAACGAGGATAGCCTTGCGCAGGCGAAAATGATCGACATGGCATACGAAAAATCAGGCCTGCCTCTTAGGCCCACGAGCAAGTTTGTTCGGCTGGAGGCATCTACATGAGAGGACCGTTTTTGTCTCCCGCTTGGGTATGCCACCAGGATATTCATTAGACCGTCATTATTTAGTGACTCCTTAATACTATATCATGCACAGAATTACAAAGCTTAGTGAACCAAACTATACCTGTGAAGACCCCTAAACTAGCTCCTTCACTCACTTGAAATATGGACAGACTGAAAGACGTCCGTTATATCTGGGCACAAAGGTGATAAAGAGAGACTTGTTCCGGTCCCATTCTATTATTAAGTAGTCAACGGTGATATACTACAAGTCATCATCTAAACCCAGTCTAGGCCCAGCCGTCATGAAATTGGCTTTTTCAGCAAGGCCACTCATTAGCAGCATTATTCCATGAAGACTGTCTCATGTTTATTCGTTACAGATGCCTGGACTTGTCTAGGTGGACTGGATTGCAATTACACCAACGCTCTTCTAAGGCCGTTTCTTAAAAACCAACTGACACCCGTCCTGCCGAGAATTAACGCGAGAACAACTAACGTAGAGCAAGGCAGAAAGATAGTGAGTACTTACCATGGGAAACAACGTGGCAAAGACCCTAATTTCCTCCGACTTCGGTGTGGGATGATGCTCCCAATCAAGCTCCAGCGCTGCCTTGCCAACCATTCCGGCCATAGATAGCGGCACATATCTCCTTGCGAGGCAGTCATGCGGCCCTGCGCCAAACACAAGCCAGTTCTTCGTCTTGGACTCGGCATCTCCGGATACCCAGCGATCGGGGTCGAAGACTTCGGGGTTGGGGTACGCATCCGGGTCATGCAGAGCTGGGTAGCAGGAAGGGACGATCATAGAACCCTTCGGGACAGTGTAGTCTGGCGTGATGGGGAAATCCTTTGTCGCAAGGTACGGCACGAAGATGACGGGTGGCCGGTGACGGAGAAGCTCTTTGATGACTGCGTTGGTGTAGGTGAGGGACTCCAACATGGGCAGATCGAAGGGCTTGTTCGGGTCGCCTCCTCTGGCGGCCAGGTTCTCCTCGCGCACGCGCTGGAGGACGTCGGGCCGTTGGGCAAGGATCTGGAACATCCATGTTGTGGCGCTGCTCGAGGCGTCCTGGGACGCAAAGAGGAAGGTGAACAACGTCTCGCTGATTTCCTCATTTGTGAATTCGCGGATCAGATTCGTCGGTTTCTCCACGTCGGTCTCGCCTGCAGCAATCCGCTCGCGGTACCGATTCGATTCCATCATGTGCAGGACCCAGTGGTCGACGATGCAAGTCGGTGTCGCGCCCTTAGCCATGTTTGCCTTGCATGCGGCTGCACATCTAGCAAATTCGGCATGGACCGCATCGGCCGTCCGCTTCCCGAGCCAGGGTCTGGTGAAGGGGATGTACACTGAGAGTGGAATATTCACCAGTTCCATCGCCGCAGTCACAAGGTAGAAATCGTTAGCAATCTTCTTGACCGCGTCCTGAGAGATGTAATCACCGAAGAACGTGCGGCAGGAAAGTGCACAGTTGATCTCGCGGAACATGGTCATGAATGCCATCGGTCGTCCATCATTTCTCTCGCTTGCGGCAACAAATTTGTCGAAGTAGTCCGCGAGAACCCTCTCCTGGACAGGGAGGTAGGTGGCAATGGCCTTGTTGGTGAACAAAGGAGTCAATCCCCGCCGGTACTCAGCGTGGGCTTTCCCTTGCAGAAAAACCCACGCTTTGTGGCCCAAGAGGTCCTTTGCAATGGGCACGATGCATGGCTCAGCGTATGCGGGTGACTTAAAGACTTTGTGAGCTAGATCTCGATCGGAGGCCAGGACGACGAATCTAGAGTGCAACTTGTAAGTAGGGGATTCCCGGTTCGCTCGAACAAGCTTGTCGATTTCGCAACGGGGGGCAGAGTGGACATACTTGTGGAAGACCGATACACAGCTGAGAGGTCCACTGGCCCACTGCTCAATGTATGCTTCGAATCTGGGATGAAGTGCCTGAAGGAACGGGCCCATGAGCGGAATCTTGAAAGTTGGCCCGGCAATGGAACCCTTTCGCTTAATGTACATCACTGAGACGGTGTCAGCTTTATAAATGCCTTTCAGACTCGATATGAGCGGTTACCTTGGTCATAGACCACTACGCCGAGCAAAAAGGTCACGACATACTGCCAGGCGGACCAGCCTGCCAGAAAGCCCGGCCGAGGGCTTTGCAGGTGGAAAATACTTTGAGGCCATGTCTGCGCCAGCTCAGGTTGAGCACTGGAGGTGTTGTCAATTCCAACAGACATCTTGCGTAAGACGGCAACTGGACGATAGAGAAAAGCTTCCGAATCTCAGAAAAGATGGTACTCAGTCTTTATACCAGTGAAAGATGGGTCGACGGGTTGAAGTCGGTGTTGAACCCTCCTCAGTGCACCCTTCTTGTTTGGTCTTGTCTTTGCCTTGAGAAAAGGGGAAGAACACGGTACATTGATCCCTTGTTTGGCTCGGCTACTTGCGAGTCATGTTGATTTCGGTGCTTAGTAACTGGATGCTCTCGCAGGGACATGTAGTTATTCGCATCGCAGTTGCCCGATTAGGACTAGACTCCGACACTGCATAATTTATGGTCGGAGTCTAGTCTACTTTTGGTTAGGGCTGACGCACGACAGCCTTAAAAACCGATGAACATGCCGGGATGCCTTGGAGCCTGACCCCTCAGGCTGTCAGCTTTCAGCACCACCACTCTCCCTCACTTCGTCGCTCATTGCAACGTACAGGACATGTCGCTTTCAAAATGCGCCAAACCCTTCGTCGGTCCTGTGCTGCATGCGCCAAGTCTAAACTGAGCTGCGACCTGCGCATCCCACGCTGCTCTCGCTGCACCAAGCGCGACGTCCTGTGCGTCTATGCGAACGAGCCGTGGACCGCGCAGCCACCCGCTGCTCCCGGGCGTGGAGAAGGCAGATCAGCAAAGCCAGCACACGGACTGGTAACTCTAACAGACTCCCAATTTGGTATCCTGGATCCTTTCGAATCATACCCGCCGACGAAACTGCCCCGAGAGCACGTCCAACGTCTCATCCATACCTGTACGTATTCCTCCAATTGGTCTGCCAAAGCCGTAGCTTATCGGCTTAGTTATCCACAAGATTGCGTTCGAATACTATCCTCTCGACTTGAACCCAACGTCCAACCCGTTCCTTGTCTCGTGGTGGCCACTTGCTTTGGGCGACCCGGCACTGTTTCACGTCTCCCTCCAGACAGCATGTCTTGATGAGGAGTTGTTGGCCCAGAGGGGCTTTCAAACCTCCGAGCTTCTTATGGCAGAGTCAGTGGCGTTGCTGAGACGCAAGATTGACGACTTGTCACTGGCCATGCAGGACGTCACGATGAATTCCGTCATCACCTTGGCAGCTATCGAAGTGAGATTTGCCCTCGCGCTCTGTTTCTTTCTCTTGGGCCCGTTATTGACGCACTATGCTTCAGTTTGGCAAGGGCAACATCCGCGTCAGCGAGATGCATGTCGATGGAGTCAAAAGACTGGTCAACCTGAGGGGTGGGATCAATTCCGTGAGGCAGACGAGCCCTTTGACGGCGAGAATGGTCAGTTGGTAAGTCTTCTTCCCAAAAGTCGACAGGAATAGAGGTAGACGGTTTACACGCCTGCAGGGTATCGTTACTTATCAAGGGTCATCCTCAATTCAAGACCCAGGATGACCTCGGAATTGGAGACGGCATACCTCCCATTCCTGAATGGCAGTTGGACACGACACTCCTGCCCGACAATATATCAGAGCTTAGCAGCCTGTATATCGACTATTCAGTCTGGAATGTGTTTATCCGCCTCCTCAACGCATTCCAACGGATGCGATACACACCTTTCACACCCGCGCGACTCCATGATCTCACATGCTTTGTTGTCCATCGACTTCTCTTCTCGGCTCCGGACATGTCCAGCCCTCATTCTTCACCGGTTACCGAATCCATTCGTTACGCAATTATACTCTACATGTTCACCATTCAGGGGCCGACGTATTACTCGCATGCGGTCATATTGAACATGATAGTTGCCCGGTTCATGGAGCAACTAACAAGACTCTACTCAACACCCCACGTGCCTGGTTCGCTTGATCTATGGCTTATTTCGAATGGCCTCGTCGCCTCGAGCGGCACGCCTCTCTACCAGTGGTTCATGGAAAGAGCACGGGCGCTGGCCGCTGAATTACAATTGACGAGCTGGGACGATGTTCTTGTGCGTATCAAATGTATCCTATGGTTAGAGACGACGCATGCTGAAGGTATCTTTCGACGTCACTGGGACGTTATCCTGGATGCTGCAAATAGTCCAAGGCCACCGGATCATACGCTCGTGTCCCAGCGAGAAGCACCGCCGGAGGACTTACATGGAATATTATTCCATCGCCAAACGACTCAGCTTACCAGCCAGTAATATCTTAATGAGTTATATGTTGAACTGTGCGTCAAAAGATATGGTAACAATGCTATATCAACCAAGCTTTAGTTTATATAGATAGTAAATTCTTAGAGGTAGTGGCAGTAGGTAATACATGCCGTGAACCTTGTTAATCATGAAACCACAACTAAAAAGGTGTCTAGACGACCTTTCCTAGCGTAGTAGAAATAGTAGTGTAAATGTGTTCAACAAGAGTGAATGATATGATATGTCCCTGTTGGCGGACTATTTGTACAAAAGGGACACATCGAAATTTCACTGTCATTATATATACTGATCGTGTGGGCTAAAGAAAAGGTGTCACCAGCATCTAATCATGGGTTTTACTAGACATAATACAGTATTCAGACCATGCGCACCTTGCTATTGTTGAGTGTTGCGAATCTTCTCGTACTCGGGCAGAGCCCATTTCACCATCCACTCAGACTCGAGAACCTGCTGAGCAGAAGGACGATCCTCCGGCCTAAAGGAAAGCATGGAGCGCAACATTGAGGAAAGAGAATCTTGTTCGCTCGATTCAAGAGGCGGCATTCCCTCCGCTATCCGCGGTCGCTGCACGCTTGTTTCAAAGCGATCCTCCCATGATTGATATGGAGATCGGGATTGGTCCATCGGCTCTCCATGCTCAGTGAACTTGTCTCGATGTGCCTCCCATTTTTCCCGCCATTCAGTCGGCAACTGGCCAAGTGCGTCAATCTGCTGGCAAGTCATATCGTCTTCGTTGGTAAGAAAGCCTTCAAATAGAGATCTCTGGGCAATGATATCCCAGATGGTGCAGGCAAGCGTCCAGATATCGGATGAAAAGTTAAGAGGCTTAGTTGGCTCAAATCGGGTCTCTGGAGGGCGGATCAGAAGAGGCGTATGAGACTCGAATCTCTTTTCTTGCGGAGAGAATGCTTCACCAAAGTCCGAAAGGAGGATCCTGGCTTCTGGGAGTGTAATATTTTCACTCTTTCCCAAGCCAGACAGGTAATATACCATATTGTGGGACACCTGGCGGGAGCTTTTGGCCATCTAATCGATTGACTGGCTCGAGTACCGGCTCCCCATACTGCTCGTACAGCCTTTCAGTGGATAACTGATCGAATTCACGGGACGGTTGGAGGAGGATGTTTCCATGATGAAGGTCTCCATGGACGAACCCTTGTGAATGTATATAATGAACAGCAATCACAAGCTGCGCTGCTAACGCTCGGGCCACCTCAAGCTGGAAAAGGCTGATCCATGATCCATTCTTTGCATCAGAAAGGCTCATCCTTGCTGGGCTAGTTACCAAACAGACGTGGTTGCCATTTGGGCCTTGAATGCTGAATCTATCCAAGATTGAAGGAATCATAGTTCTGCCTACGTCTGAAAACAGCTGGGGTTTCGAGAGTTTGGACAGCACGTCAATCTCATGTGGTTTCGAATCTGCCGTACAGATCTTGACTGCAACGTATCTGTTGCATCTCTCGTCTCGGGCCAGCCAAATCGTCGAGTATGTACCATGGCCGAGCTTATGCACTACCCGATAGCGATCGTTGAAACGATCCCCAATTGTTACTGGGTGATAGCCCCCAGCCCGGTAATATTCCATTCTTTCCACATCTTCAATAGGCTCATACAAGACTGTCGGTACCATTGATTTGAATGTAGTGAGAGAGAATGCATGGGAGGTTTGGCGTGGAAGATATGGCTGGTTCCCCTTCTTGGAAATGAGACCACGATGAGGAAAAGATCCAGGCGAGAGTAAGGGCCTAGGGAGCAAGAAGCATAATTTTCTCATGGTTTTTCTCATTGCAAACAAGGCCTTGTGATCTTGGAATGAAGTTAGCACACGAGATGGCTAATTATTATCCTTAACTCTGTATCTATTTGCTCAACACGGAAAGAAATGGTCCTGTTGTGAAGGTCTAAAGGAGGCGCGCTAATGTTGACATTGGGCAAGGATTTGATTTAAAGCATGAGCCATGAAGCATGCTAGCTACCTAAATTGTTTACCTGTAATTTCCACGCACCTGCCATCAGGCAGGCTTGACCGCTGTGTGTGCTATTATTTAAGCCCCCATATCATCCCTGTTTTGCCTTCGACGCCATTTCTCTACACTATTTCCGAGCAAATCATGATTCCAGCCAGGATGCCTTGTTATTCGCTCGAGGATACAATCAATCAATTCTTTCCTGGCTGCACCGTCACGCGGATGAATGCGACTGAGATACTACTGAGCTTACTGGCGAAGCAGTGGCGCCGGTTCGGCTTGAAGGACAAGAGCGTTGGTTACACTGGGGCGGCTAGGGATCTCGCTGTACAATCTGAGTCTCTCTTGAATACAAAAACACTGGATCTCACTCAGAAAATCTATAGCAACGTTATACCCGCCTGTGTTCATGGAGGTGCTATAGGACCATTGCCTTGCCTTACGGTATATATCATGGGACAAAAGCAGATTTGGGGAAAGTCAAGTTTCTTCTGACTAGTCGTCCCTACAGAGACCTCATGTCTGTGTTTCAGGGGCTCGTGGATACGTTTCCTTACATTCACATACAGGGCAAAAACGAGTCACATCACTTGATGCACATAACCCTCGGTGTAACCTAGCCTAGCCACTTACACACATTATATTTCCCAAACATGATCGCGATCCAGTGATGTGTTGATAAACCACACTATGGGACGAAATCTCTGCCAGCTACATATTCTTATTGTAGCAAAGCAAAAGAGTGTGCAGGCTAAAGGTAGGGCCTGGTTCGATCCAAACCGCGCTGGGTAACACCACACCCCCTAGCTCTCTCAAAACTATCCCATGTACTTCATAATGAATGGTCTTGAATGATATCAGTTTGTGCCTTGTGGTCTGCATGGCGGATTAAAAATAGGCATCCTCATTGGCATATCGCCTCTTTATTGGCCTGCTGCACGCTGAAGCACAAGGCTGAGATTCTCCCACATTATAAGAATCTTCCAACAGCCAGATTTTTATTTCTTCCCAGCGCTTAGAACGCTATTGGGGTATACATTCTACAGCAAAGCAGAGTCTCTCAAACAAGACCAAAGAAACTACGATTTTGGGAGCACTTCCCTACCCTCTTTTGATCATTCTTTGTAATTTTCTATAAGGGGGAAACTGTGAATCACCAAAGAGATTATGGAAAGCGCAGATTTTGAATTGGTATGTTCTAATAGAGATCAACCAGAGCCATTACTGCCATTCAGAAAGTACAGGTCTCATGTGTTTGACAGCTAGAATCGCGTGAACCACATCAGGACTCGATGACAGGTTTGATATCGCCAGGCGAGACTCGGCGAAGCTCAACTCCAACTTCAAGTGCTGGCCCAACTGTTTATGATGACAAGCCAGAAATGATCCCCGCATCAGGTAACTGGTTTGCCGGGATGAAAGGAGGTACCTAGTGTCCTGATAATCCTACCAGGAGACCCACATGGGTAGGGCCACCTCTCAGTACAAATAAAACCCCACCCCGCTTTTCTTCTAAAACATCCATCCCAGTATCTACCTACTCGTCAGAATCCACATGTTGACCTAATCCGAGTTTATCTACAACTGAGACGCTCAACCAGTTCAAACGAAATGTCGCTCCCACAGCCCCTTCCCTATGTCCCAACCGCGGATGAGATCGTTCCAGCGATGCACCGCGTAATCAACAAATACAACGCTATCCGCACCCAAATCCTCCAAACAACTACTCCTTCCACTGCAACCTTCAGCAATGTCATTCTTCCCTTAGTGGATGTCGAAAATGCCGTCCAAGGCGAGCTAGGCATGATTGACATGCTCCAATATGGGTCTCCGTCCCTCGATACACAAGGCGCGTTCGATGAGGCCCGAAAGTTGTACCTTAAAGCCTCGGCACTATGGGCAGCAGATGAACCCTTTTTCAGACTTCTAGAGGCGGCAATAGAGAAGCCGGAGTTCCAGGCGCTGGACGCGGAATCGAAGCACTTGCTAGAGAAGGAGCTCTTGGAGTATAGGCATGCTGGTCATGGCATCCTAGGGCACGTGGAGTTGGAGGAGTACCAGAAGCGCAATATGGAGATTGCGCAGTTAGAAAGGAGGTTTCAGCAGAATTTGGCTAGGGAGGCCGGGGGAGTATGGTTTACGTTAGAGGAGTTGGATGGAGTGCCAGGAGATGAGTTGGCGAAGTGGCGCGATTCTCCAGCAGAAGGCGAATTGACTAATGAAAAGCACCAGCAACGGAAGAAGTTTGTGCCATTCGCAAATGGAGGAACACTGGCTGTATTAACACATGCTCATTCTTCAGAAACTCGCAAGAGAATGTTTCTGGAGGATAATTTGAAGCTGAAGGAGAATATGCCGCTATTTGAAGATATTATCAAGCGCCGTGCTCGGCAGGCACAGGTCCTGAAATATCCAAGTCACACGGCATTAAGGATCGAGAGGCGCATGGTGAAGACCACAGAATGGGTGAAAGGATTCCTACGTCAACTACAGGCCACTCTTTGTCCCTATGGCCAAGGTGAGATCGCAGTATTGCAGCGTCGACGGCTAGAAGATCTACGAGCGAGAGGCCAATTCGGTGATAAAGAAGCCGGAGATAGGTTTCCCCCCTGGGAAAAGCGATACTATGAGCGGCTGGTGCAACGTGAGTTTGAAGTTGACCAGCTGAAGATCTCAGAGTTCTTCCCGCTGGAGAGAACTGCAACTAACATGCTAGGCATCTTTGCCTCTTTGCTTAATCTGAGAACCCATCCGAAAAGCTGACAAGGGATGTCGTCTGGCATGATACAGTACGGGTGTTCTCCGTATGGGATACGAAAGACGATGGGTTTATTGGGTATCTCTATTTCGATCTATTGTGGAGAGAAAATAAGTATCGAGGCAACCAAAGCGTGAATATCCAATGTGTATTTGTTCCTTCCTTATTTCACTCATGGTTGGCCTTTACTGATGACCGATATAGGGCTATCTACGGCCAGATGGAAGCAGACAATACCCTTCTACGATTCTAATGTGTTCATTTCCAACTCCAACCCCTACTAGTTGTGCTTTACTCAAGCATAACCAGGTTGTGACTCTCTTCCACGGCAAGTATATGAAAGCCGAACCACTACTTGGATATATAGCCTAATAGGTGCATATTACAGAGATGGGTCATGGCATCCATGACCTATTAGCCAGGACGAAATATACCCGCTTCCATGGCTACAGACTGCCCCCTGACTTTGGTGAGACGCCTAGCATTATGCTCGAGAATTGGTGTTGGATGAAAGATGTCCTGAAGGGACTCAGCTGTCATTACACCACACTACACCAGAATTATCTAGCAGACTGGCGCAAACAACATCCTGGCGAGCCAGATCCGCCAAAGGAAATTCCAAATGACTTGGTAGAGAGCCTCATCAAATATCGGTACTTCAACAGGGGACTTTACCATTTGTATCAGCTGTATGTGGGCGTCTGCTATGATTCCTGCCATGTTACAGACACTAATGATCTGGATTAGGTCAATATCGATCTTTGATCTACAGATACACTCACTAAGTACGGACAAGGAGATTGCAGGCCTCGATCTACAAAAACTGTGGTATGACCTACGTGAGGAGATAGAGGGAATGGATTTTTCTGAATGCAGAAATGGGTTTGCGTTTGGGACGTTCGCTCATCTAACGGCTGGTTATGATGTTTGTTACTATGCTTACTTATGGTATGTTATCCCCAGTTATGGCAACAGGTAATACTAACAGAAAAAGTTGCACGGCTGTGGCCCAGGATTTGTTCCTCTCTGTCTTTGCCCATGACCCGTATAATAGAGATACGTGGGATAAGTACCGTCGCGGAGTTCTAGAACACGGTGGAAGTCAACAGAACCTATTGCGGATGTTGGAGAATTTCCTTGGGCGCCCTCCGAATATGAATGCCCTTGTGGAAGATTTGATACGGTCAGGTAGCCAGACTTAGTTTCAAAGATCGTTGATGATAGGAGAATTTGTTACAGAGAAGGGGTTATAGATGAATCGACCAATCAACACTCTATTAACCAGATGTAGCCTAACAAGTTGCATAATAGCTCTGTAGGCTCTTCGTCCGTCCGCGCCTGAAGTTATAGCTGTATCCAAAAGTCAGTATTAGATGGGCCACGGTTTCCTACACTTCAAGCTCTCTCAAGTAGGGCTGCTTCCCCCGGTAGAGTGAAGACAGATGCTGTAGTGGACAGTGACTTGCTCCGATCCCACCAAGCTGTTGGAAAAAAAAATAGTAGCTCCCTCTGACTTCCAGTGTGATCTCGAATGGCCCGAGTTGGTCATATCGGGCCAGAAACTCTATGAAAGAATCGAGGCTAAACGGGAAAGAAGCTGTCGGATTCAAGACATCTTCAAGTGTCGGTAGAGCCTGTGAGAAGCGAGCGTTGTTGAGATCTTGTTCGTCAGTAACTCTTTCCATCCTGTTTTCTGTGCTAGAAGACGTGAGTGCGCAGCTGAAGACTTACTAACTGATCTGTGCAGTGGTATGATGTTGACAAAGGATAAAATTACACCAGGATGCTAAAGTTCATATCCATGTTCAGGTGCATACGGACTGGACCTTACGTGAAAATGGTACCCCTGTCTTTGAAAACACCATTAACACCGGACAACTGTACTTTGAGGAGGAAGTCGAGGAGAAGATCATGGGTATGGAGCCCTATGCCTCTCACACGCAGATAAACCGTACTACAAACGCCGAAGATATGGAGTTCTCGAAGAGCACGGTGAACGGCTTCAATCCTGTTGTCTCAGTCGTGCAAATTGATGACAACGATCTTTCCAAGGGGTTGGTCGGGTATATCACTCTCGGAGTGGATAGTACTGCCATTAAAGACGAGAATTGGCCGGTTTCTTAAGCTGATCGTGAAGGTGTCTTGCGACGCAGCATTCTATGACGGTCCAGCCCTCACCATCTGGATATGTGAAGCAAACTTTGGTCCAACTCCGTACACTCATTTAGTAGGGACTTCTTACCAACATGCATGTCATGACTCAACTGATATAGAATTGAATATCAATCAGATTTCGGGCTGCGGATTGTTGTCAACACATTAGTGATGAGTCCGGACGTAAGAGGACTTGCATTATGAGTTGATTGTCTTGGGACTGACCTCTGGTATGCGTAAATCGAATAACCTCGCCTAACTCTCTCATCTAATGTGTATTCCATAATCCATCTACTGTTACCTATACAAATTATAATTTTAAAAATACTTGACAAGATCAGAACTTGTCCTTGGTAACAATTCTCTACTAAGCCAGAATCGCATTTCCGACGTGGGTTAAAGCCATGTGCAATCTCTGGTTGGATGTCGTAATAAGTACAATCACACTTAAGACTCTGCTACTCTGCTACCACCTGAGCTTGCTTTCAAAGTTATAGCAACAATCGAACACAATCCTGTATACCTTTGTCTTCCATACACCCTGAAAGTCAAGTAGGTCTTACCATGGGGATCGATAATCCCATCAGCTTCCTGGATCTCCCGCCGGAGTTGCGTCTCCAGACCTACAAAATCCTTCTGGGGAGATATCCTTATAGCCCTATACGCCTTGGGCGAAAAGAGACTGAGAAGAATAGCTCGGAAGACAAGCAGAATACCACAGAGACAAGAAGGCTCCATCCCGCAGTTCCTTTCATTTTTCCCCTTATGCAATTATTTCTTACCAACAAGCAAGTCTATCTGGAGGCTGTCCATGTGTTCTACACCCAGCATATATTTCGAACCTCTATTGAACTCGGAGAGAAAGACTGGCAGAAGATATACAAGTGGCTTCGGATGATCGGTCCGCACAATCGGAAAAACCTCAGAAGGATTGAGATAGACTATCGTTGCCTGGAATGGGCTCCGATACTGGAAGGTGGACAGCCAGGTGAGAGATGGGTGGGCGATCTATATGGTATGGTTCGATACCTGCCTATCGACTGGGAGGATCTGTCGCCAACGGGTGGATGGGTCGAGTTCATCAGTCCAACGATTGAGAAGATATTCAAACTCCTTGGCGAGTGCGGCAATGTTATAGTCACTTTCAAGTCCGGGCCTGGTGAGCTTCTTGACCGACTGCTGTGCCCCGAATTATATCAGGCGGAGCAAGGGAACGAGTACCCGAATTCTGTGTGGTTTGATATGTCGCACAAGAATTGGTTTCGGCACTATATTTCTTTTAGGGAGCAGCCAGATATTGACTATGATGGTGACCTCTACGGTGAGTACGACTTTTTCGGACCACCTACCAAGTCATTGCTACCAGATCTGATGGAGCTGTATCGGACTCGATATGGCGTGGAGTCCATCAGCGTGTTGTGGAGGGTTGAAAGGTACTGGAAAACAGGGAACTGGAGCTGGAGAAGGAGTATAATTGAGCGCTCTGGATGGGACATACTTGAGTTGGAATGTCATCCTTTCGCAAGTCCTCTGTATGATGTGGTAACTATGCACTTGAAAAAAAGGTTGAACAATCTTCAAGAATTGGCTGCACAATCGACTGGAGATCTTGGGGCTGATATGAAACTGTGTATGCGGTGCCCTGATGGTGCAGACTAGGGTATGGTATGCTATTTGACTGAGTGGTTGCATGTATATCTGTGGATATAGGCTTGCTGGCTATAACTTTGATACCTTTCATTGTTGCTGACAAATTTGATTAATTGAGTGACTTGATGCTTTTACTAATGCTCCTTGGTCATACAATCAACTGAAGATGATGCTAGTATCACTTATGTTCTTTACTTAGAGTACCAAGAGCATTTGAAATCAATCTGCGGCATCTTTCCAGGATATTGTTATATTGATGTAAATCCCGGGAGGCACAGCTGAGAGATATGCAGGCAAACACCGATGGCCATGAATCATAGACCGAAATTATAAACCATACATTGATTATTGATCATATGGAAGGTGAATCCGGTTACAGCCTCATAGTATCACATTGGTAATCAGTTTGAGGAAGGTATTGTGGCGATTTGCGCGCCGAACTGCAAGCCATCGGATTTGCCGGCAAGACGAGGACACTCCTTGGCAGACAATCTCAGATACCTGGAGCTCATTCCAGGAGTGGCGCGATATCAATTATGTCATTGTTCTGTATCAGGACAATGGTCGGCCATGGTGCAACTGAAGATCATCATATCAATCAGGGCAGAAGTGTGGGAGAATAAGCGCCGAGGAAAAAGTGCCACGCTGCAGATTCATAATCATACCCGATGAGAAACTTCAACAGCCACTGAGTGTTTGCCAGGATTGAGGATCACTGAACGTATAATGATCAAAAGAGATATAAGACAACTGGGTGGACTTCTTGTGGTTCATTGCACCTGCCAAACATAGTAATCTGAACGCATGATAATGCGACTGTGATGGTCCACAGCTCATCACTATGTTTATTCCTTATCGCGGACCATCAAAGAAGAAAGACACCAACACACGACGAGCAATCAATGCATTCGTGGCCGCGGAGGCGAGACCAGACGACGAAAGCGAAGGGGAGAAGAGATCAAGCACAGAGAAAGGCAGGGGACCCTGCAGTGGCTCCAGATTCCTGATTGTCATACCTCGCAAGAGCCAACAATTGATGAAAGGAACGAATCCCGGGAAGATGATCAGACACATAGGAAACCTTCGACACAGGCAATGGTTGTTTCGAGACCTGTTGGGGCTGGCAGGTTCTACCCGTTCGACGGATTCGCCTCAAAAGGCCCGTTGACTGCGCGAGCTCTGAGCTATTGTAAGTAATTTCTCCATCACATTCTAATTTCCGAGGCACGGCATTGATATCCGTCCAGATTTTGACGTACTTCTCCCGCACGATGCAAAGGCTCTGGGACTCGACGAAGTAGGCACGGGATCATACGGCCGCGGACTTCTCTCATGGGCCTCAAAGCACGACCTGATCCTGCATGGATTGTCGGCATTTACCCTGTGTAGCCTGGAATGTCAGGATCCTACCGGCAACATCAGTCGTGCCATCATGTTCCATCGGAACAAGGTCCTGCTGGACCTGCACAACCGCCTGTCCCAGCAGCAGGTGGACGACGTCTTGATTCAGGGGATGGCTCTGCTGATCCCGGTGGACGACTATTTAGGACATTATGAGTTTGGTCCTGTCCATCTGAACGGAATGCGAGAGGTGGTCAAGCTCCGTGGCGGGTTCGATGCGGTCGGAAGCTCCGACGAGAATGCTTTTGGGAGAAACCTGCGGATGAGTATGCTTGTAACCATGAGTCTGGTCGAGTTTCACGTCCAAACCACGATCACAAATGCCCCTACGACGCTTGCAAACGGGGTGTTTCCCCATCCTCTGCCGGTGTGGGGGGAGACAGCTCTGGATCTACCGCCAGGCTTTCGCGACCTAGCCCGTTGCGGCTATCTGTCAGACGAGACGATTGGAATTGTCAGGGATTTTTCACACTGGCTTGCTAGAAACAAGGAAAGCGAACCAACGGCCAGACAAACGTGGCGCTGCTCCATGTCCAGAAACTTAAATAACCTTGAGAAGTGCATCTCTGTCACCCTGGCGTGTCTTGCCGACGACCTCAGCGCTATGGGGACTCATCCGGCAGCGTTGATTTTTCGTAAGCCTCAGCGACGTGCCGAGGTATTAGCTGCCGTTACTGAGGTGTGGAACGATTTCCTGCTGATTGAATGTGTGATTTGGATGTGTACTGTCGTTGCGACACCACGGAACAGGCAGATCATCTGCAGAGAGAAGCAGCGACAACTGCTGAGGAGGTCAATTCTGCAAAGATACCCAGCGAGTAACTGGAGCGACATACGGCAAATTTTGCAGCGGTTTTTCTATGATTCATCTTGTGAGCATGACTGGGAAGAGGCCTGGAATATGGCGCTGGCTGAACTTCCTGACGTGGAGAACAAAGAGAATTCGCTACATGGCCATACATCAACCCAACGCTTAGCATAAACTGTAAAACTGAGGCGCAAGGAAGGGATGATGACATGTTTGATCTTGAGGAATACTTAGTGTATTCTCTCGTTTTAGCGCAAGACATTATGCATGATGAAAGATGTTCTGCACTGATTTTACTTGATGGAGTGTTTCAAATTTCACTGTCGCAGTGGCTAAGAGGAACAAGACGAAGTGCAAGTTGAAGACGATTCATGTCAACTTAAGTGACCAATGGATATCCCATCATTATTCGTGTCCATGCTGGGTTGCTCCCAGAAGTATTCATCACAGAGCAGAAGCGGGTCTAGGATGAATGGGTCCGGCGAAGGCCCCGGAGCCTCTCCAGGACTTGTGGAGGTGCTGTCGAATGGACTGTCAAAGGGAAGCCTCAACGGTTCAGACCCAGACGTTGGATGCTGGCTCGACAGGGCAGGGGACGGTAGCGGTGGTTTGTGCCCGAGAAAGCTCTCGTCCCATGAACCGTCTGTACTTTGATGTGTGGACAAAAGCTGATCTTCAGCACCTCTCGACGCTGACTGTGTGAGAGAGAGCAAGAGTTGAAGATTTGTTTGCATCGACTGCACGAGGAAGGGATGAGACATGGCAATTCCCGAGTCGACGACAGAAGTGTACATGCCGAGATAGAGGTCACGGATTGCGAGAATAGTTTGTTCAAGCTCGGCAACTTTCTGATCTAGGACTGCAATTCTGAGATCCTTGCGAAACCGGTAGGCTCGCTGTGCGAGCCGGATCTGCTCTTTTCGTCTCTTGAATGAAATTAGACATAGTTCCCAACAGAAGATTGTTGACAAGACCTCACCTCGCCCGCTGTTTCGCCAACACGTTCTATCCTAGGTCGACCACGCTTGAGAAGCTTTGAATTGTTCGTAGGAGGAGAAGGTTCGGACGTGTTCTGACAGTCGGACTGTTCTTCAAAAGGTTCAGTATCCATGGTTTGGATTTCGATCCACAATGTAGTTTCAGAGCAGACAGCGGGACAATTCACAACTTCTAATTGAGGTGATGGGGCCGATGTTTTATAGCATGACGTTGGGGAAGAGGCAGGGATACAGTCCTATTAACCGTAGAGCCATGAATCCCTGTCTATTGACCATGCATTGTCTCACCTTGCTCTGCTGGTCTCGCCATTTATCTTAAGCTGTCATGAGCAGGGTATCGTGTAAGTAGTTTATTGCTTTCACCTAAAGACATGAGGACCCGATAGCTGGGGCCAAATTCTCGGCGGCAGTACAGCCCAATGATTTCGAGATATGGCATGATTATATTATGGATCCCATTACAGCATGCTAGTCTGTCAGCTTGTCAGCAGAAGATAGCTAAATATTCAGCTATGTAATAAATGGCATCTGATGAGATTATCTGATAAACAATGCTTCACCAACGCTATCCCCGATCGGGCAGTCGCGCAGCCTTATCGGGATTAGAGTGAGTGGAGAAGTGGAGAAGTGGAGAAGTGACACTATTGGATGGCGTTTTGATAGGCCAGATAGCAGTTTCCAGGGTCCTTCCCAATAAGGCAGTCGCCTGTCCAATTTAGGCAGCGGCGAATAGACATGTCACATTCGTTTACAAGCCATCAATATCACACCTGATCCTTTGCAGTAGTTATTACTAGTCAACCTCCGGCAGACTGAAACACACTCGATGACCACAACTCTGCACGCAGTGCCATACGCCGCTCCTGGTCCCTCAGCCCTTCAGCCCTTGATCGGAGATCTCTATCTTCATCTGAATGTGCCGACTAGTACCCGTCCAGAGGTTGATTTCTAGTATCTTATGATCTTTTATACGGACCATCTGTTTAGAATCCAGACCGATCCATTATACAAAATCACCCGGTCCCTCAATAATGGGTACTCTTTCTAAACGGAGTATTCTAAAAGCAAGATTCCTCTTGTGTCGACTAAATGCCACTAACCACTCCTGCTTCTGGGCCAGCGTAATAATTAGGTCCAGACGGTCAATCTGCTAGGGCTTACTGAGGGCTGAGGTCTAGTGATACACTTGTAGTGGCGCTCTTGAGAGGCAAACCGATTGGCTTGTTGTAAACCCCTTGGCTCAGTGGGTAATTTGCATCGTCATCATAATTAGCATGGATAAGATTAAGATCAATACCTGTAAGGCTTATAGCTCCGTCTGCTCACTTGATGAAAGCGTTTCGTTAAACTCATGAGACAAAGTCAGGCATGAAAGACATCAAGTCAATACAGAGTACAGATTACAGATATAGGTCAAGAGTGGAGCTTACGTTCAATTAGGCTATAGAGATCGATGGGAATCTCTATCATCTATCTTGCTCCGCCGCGCTTCGGCAGATTAACCGCAGATGAGAAACAAATTGATAGCTACCTATATTGGCAATTGATTGGCATATTAGGAGCAAAACAGTCCGTTGCCACCTAATAGATACCACTAGCGCATGCAACGTCTATTGCTGATCGGAGTATATTAGTGATCAAGCCGACTTCTCCACTCAATCCACCATGACGCCCTGGTTATTCCAGCTACAGTATATTGATTACTCAACCCATGCCAAGCCAAGTAGAGAAGACCCCAGAGGGGAAGTATAAGTGTCAAATGGAAAATGACTTGATGGTATTTTATACAGCATCGGCATTCCTTAAGATTATACAGTCCAACATTATATCATGACCACAAACGCGTAGAAGAATATAATCATCATTAGAGTAAGTGAAGACCTCTCCTACTTGACCAAACTTGGCTGGTTCAACGAGCAAGGTGGTGGCTCCCTCAGAAGCATCCTTCTAAGGTCCCTTTTGTCTGAGCCCACATTCAAAGTCACAGTCCTCACCAGAGAATCATCCAAAGCGCGCGGCAGTATCCCTTCGACCGCGTCTGTAATCACCATCGCCGACTCCTACCTACTTGAGAACCTCATTAAGGCCTTCAAGGGCCAGGATGCAGTCGTGAACGCGATCACCAGTTTCTCTGTCGCCGAGCAGCACAAATTTATTGACGCCGCGATCGCCGCCGGGGTCAGGCATTATGTGCCTTCTGAGTATGCGCTGGATAACAATACGCCCGAAGCGCAGGAACTATCACCCGTATTCAAAGACAAGGCGACGGTGCAGCAGTATTTGCGCAGCAAGGAATCGACCGGACTAACCTAGACGGCCATCACATGCAGCATGTGGATCGGATGGCATGGGCTCTTCTGCACAGACATGGATACACCGACTCATGGCTGATTGTGCCAAGGTCCCCGCGCAATAGCTTCCCCGGCTTACACTATCCCAGCCGTATCATCACCTTCACCGACGACGGCGAGGGTTCCTTTTCCACGACCACGCTGGACAACACGGCTCTGGCGCTGAACCGCGTCCTCCTCAATCCCAGCACGACGGCCAACCAAATTATCTTCACCAGTGACTTTGCCACCACACAAAAGGAGCTCGTTGAGACGATCGAGCGACTCACTGGCGAGAAATGGGAGCGCAAGTCGATCAGCACCAACGAGGCTATTCCTGCTTTGAAGAAACGATGGGAAAATGGTGAAGCGTATGCAGGATATGGCCTCATTAACATCGGTTTTACCAAGGGAACCTACAGTGGCCACTTTGAGCCTGTCGGGCAAGTGAGGAACAAGGAGTTGGGGCTGCTAAAGAAAAACCTTGAGCAGGTGGTGAAGGAGGCTTTGGCCGAGGTGGGACATCCTGGGTTTTGTTCCTAACATAACTGAGTATTTACGAACGATTTACGAGTTATGGGCGAGATCGGACTACTCGCAATTTGAAATCAGATGAATAGAGAGCAATGGTAATCTTTAAGAAACCAAATCTAAACAAAAGCTGAACCAAGGCAATCAACAGAAGTAACCGAATATCAGAAAAGCAGAAATAACAAGCCAGGCAATATGACAGATATCGATCACGACTCCCCTCCGTCTCACAATGCATTCTATCTAGGTAGCATTGGGCTTGGGAAGAGCGTGGTAGCTAACATCATCGCTGCCAATCTGCCAAGTGCCGCCCTTGGTGTCCTTGTTCTTGCTGCCGTAGCAGCTGGAGCTGGGATCGGCCATCTTCATGAGGTATGTTTCGCAGTCAGCCTGGTTGGGGGTATGATCTCCATCCTTCATCTTGTTGTGGATTTCAACTGTATACTCAGTCAGCGAATATCAAGTCAGCTCCGGGTAAGGAATCTCACAGTCCACAGCGGCAGGAACGTCCCCTTTGAGGTAGTATCCGTTCTTGACAATCGCCGCGTGCTTCTGTCCCGCGCCGATGACAGTTGGCAGCCCGTCCTGGCTATGGGTGACATGGTAGCAATACTGCTCGACGGCAGACCGGTAGCCGGAGTGGCTCTTGCTCTTGTCATCCTCAATGGGCATCCAATTGGAACCGCAGCTGGAAATGTAGTTGCTCTTTCCACGCTTTTCGAGATCCTCGAAACCGTCGTTGGTAACGCCGAGGTCGATTATCTCTCGTACAACGATGGGAGAGCGCTCCTTGAAGAAGCTGGGAGCGGCACTTGCGGCGGTGGCCAGGAGACCAAGAGAGATGGCAATCTTGGAGAAATGCATTGTATTGGAAGTATCTTCTGGAAGGGTTCAAAGACGAGTGTTTGAGTTGCTGTTCTGGATTTGTGGTTGTTGCTGTCGTGGATGATAATTCCAGAGCACTGGGAGATGCCATGAGCTTTATAGCTTTCTCATATCGATTTCCTCCAAATGAATGCTTGGGATGATGCCTTGGAATTTTCTCTACAGAACACCGCCAGTTCGAACCAACTCGGTCACCGCATCTCCCCATCTTCATCGCGATGCGTCCCATGTTCTCAATCAACAACCCCAATGTAAGCCAAATGCTGCGACTGGTAGCAAAGCTGATCCTTGAGACACCAGTTGTTGGTGTTGGGGGCTAGAGCGAGGCATATTGACATCTCCTACAGGACTGTGTATTTCTGAAGTAGAACCAACATTCAGTCAACCCACACCGGACAGAAGATAGCGAAGCTCTTCGGATTAAGAGGAGCTTGTTAGATGGTGTTATGACATGAACGCATCTACCAACGTGGAATTCTTCGTTGGGGGCGGAGGGTTTCATGATCAACTGTATGTTATAGACCTTGCAAGATGTTGCCGAATGACAGACAACGTAAATGATGTGTATGATGTCTTTGGTAGCACTGCCTCTCCGAAGATCTGAAGCAGACATGGGGTAAAGGTGAAACAACAGTTGCGATGAGACAGGGTTCATTGCAGGACCTTCCAACAGCCAAGCCCTAAGCCCCTCCGGGCTTTTGGCGAAGGCCGCTTGAGAGCAGATCCCAACATGTTGACCTTGGCAGGAGTTGGACTCTTTTTCCTCTCAGCACAGCCTGGTGTATCCTTCTGGAGGAATCCTTGGGGCTAAAGTGTTCGTAGGATAAAGTTGGTTCACTTTGCCGATCAATAAACCACTCGGTGACATTGCTACAACAAGTGAATCGGCCATCGTTGGGAGCAAACACCGCCCTGCAAAGCTCTCTTTTCCTCTATCCAACATCCCATAGGGCGAGATTGATGTAAATGCATGTAGTCATAGGAAATTATACCGACTGAAGTTTTATATAAAGGAAGAGACTTCAAATGCGATTACCACAAGTTCAACAACATCAAGCCCTTACCATCTCCATCATCTAGACAAAGCCTCATCTCTTACAACAGGATTATTAAGTATCAAAATGAAAGCCTTCAGCTCCATTCTTATCCTCCTCTTTGTCCTCCTCAATCTCTGTCTCGCAACACAACGCGCAGACCGCTTTCCTGATCAAAAGCAGGTCGACAAAGACAACTATGAGGCCACGACCTTGGCTGCTGCCGAAAAGGGCGTCCGGCTCGAACACGGAAAACGCTATGCCTTCCGCGAGAAATGGGCCCCCGTCTACGGGGAATATATGTGTCTGCCAGACTACTCGCACGTCCGGCTCATCGTCGGCCAGTTCTTCAACAGTCCCACGCGGTCCGGACGCCAGGGCTTCGACGGTAAGGCCTTCGAGATGATCAGCGACGACGCAGAGACGAGACTGGGGCAGACGCCCGTGGGCGGACGGGTACACTCGCAGGTGGACAATCTCTGGTGGGCGAACCACTATTTCAGCGAGAAGAAGCAGGAATGGGTCAAGACGAGCAAGGACAGCAAGTACGAGTATCTTGGGGAAACTTCTTCGACAGATGCGTATATCACAAACGAAGGTATGTCAATCGGACAGTCTCTTTATTTCGTTTCCTGTAGGGTATCTGACTTTTGCAGGCCTGGAGTATGCTCGTAAGTGGCCTAGTTACAATCTCATTACGAACAACTGCATGGCCTACACCGAGGAAGTGTGGAAGAACATCCACTGAGTGTTCCAGTATTCGTAATCTGCACGGAAGCGCGACGAGATGATATTGATGGATCTGTTCGATTCTTGGATATATTAGGCTTGAGTGCATGTGGAATGTTCGGTCTTTGTCGTCTTTTCCTGTTATTGAGACCTCATAAATCGTAGGTACTGGTCAAGTTTTTGGGCTTGCTGCTCGCTCTGATATAAATACTCCTCTCCCAATGATAATAGTGAAATCCCAACGGTGTGATTGCTCCGGTTGGTCTCGCTCATATCCAATCAATGACCAGTTTAAATGGGAACAACATAAATATAAAACAAATAAGGGGAGGGCTTATAATCTTATAAAGAAGGAGAGAAAAAGAACTGCTAAACTTGATACTGTTATGCTATCTAGAGACTACCTAGATCTATCATCTAACTATCTTAGAGAGAGAGAAAGAGTAGGTCGGCACTTGGCAGCTGCCCTAGCTGACAGCCCTAGCTGGAATGGTTGATTGGGCCATCCATACAAGAACAAGTCTTCTGATATGTGGCTTATACCAGGTAAATCAACCATCGGTACTCAAAGCCACAATAGTTCTCTCATGTCAACAACTTTGGCCAAAAATAACTCTTGGCGAACGAACAGAAAGCCCAACAGACGTGGCACAGCCGCCTTGACATGCATCGCCAAGGAGACCGTCAAAAGAACGAGCCTCTAAAGACCGACCTTCCGCAACAAACTCATCAAAGTGAAACCCAGCCCGTCTTTCAGGAACCGCCAATAGGGCGCCCGCTGCTCGACAGAGGTGATCATCCACCCGAGGATCCAACATGCCCCGATCGCGAATCCGAGCAGAACGCGCTTGAGGAGGTTATTGCCGCATACAGCGAGAGTAAGAACGACACCGGCCAGGATAGACCGCCATGTATTTAAATTCGTTATCGGAACAGGGTCGGTGATGGAGGGCTCGGCGATATACCATGCGAAGAAGAGCGTGCTTGTATTGACCGCATAAGCGAACATTTTATCGACTTCTTCTGTGAGAGTGTTCGGGGAGGGAAACAGATTGGATGGACGGCAGGATCCTAGTTGACGGAGTGCAGTGAGCGCAAGGGCGATTGCCAGAGTCCGTCGAAAATAGATTGGTGTTGACGATTCTTGCTCCATAGAGAAAGTCCGGATACTTTCAGAATTTTTTTGGCAGCGAGGTATAAAAACTAACTTGCACTTCGCTGAGGCGCGGGGAAGGATGAAGAAGTAATGAAGACCAAGCACTAAGACGGGCTGGCGGGGGCTTTATATATAGCTTAACTTCTTACAAGTCACCAGGGATGGGATGATCATGACACAGGTACAGCCACAATAATAAGATAACCAACTACCAAGACCACATAAGCAGTCAAATGAAACCACATCATGAAACCAACAGGACCCTCAGACCACCTGAACTGCCTTCCCCCTCAATGTTGCGGCGCAGGCCTGGCATTGAAGAAGAGACATTGCACATTGTAAACACGGTTGCAAGTCCATGCTCCTGCAATGCCAAAACCAACCAGCACCAGTCCCGCGTACTGCTCCTCGGTCCATTCATCACTTGCTAATGCTGGCCCTACCTCAACAACTCCAGTTTTCAATACTGTCCTGGCGGCCGTGCAGCAGACTTTGCCACGGTCAACACGACGATCCAAAGTCCCTGGGCCGTCATCCGCGCTCACATCGTACACAATAGTCTCATTGAAATCCGGATGATTCAGCGAGTGCAAGTCCTCAGTGCTTCGGATCAGATGGTACGGAGCAGCACCGACCAGCAGCGCTCGTTTATCGAGTAGATCGGGATTTTCTCGAATCGCATCTAGCTGAGATCGATAATAGGCTTCCTCATCCATTGAGTCGCGCTTGGTCAGGCCCACACCGTGGAAATAGTCATTCAGACAGACGTCGGCTTTGCTGCTGCAGGAAGAGGTGCAGCAGTGATCCTGAAACACAAACTCGGTGCACTGGTCGCGGCAAACCTGGTATTCAGTGCTGCTGGGATTGAAAGCTTCTTTGCATTTGTTGAAGCAGCCCAGACGGATATTGTCCTCGTTCTGATTGAGGCATTTGCTGCAACCAGTTGCACTGACAATAGAGGCAAAAATGGCCACGGTGATGAACGAGAACAGCTGGAGACGCATCTTGTATAGCAGTTACGAAGTAGAACCTTTTGAATCAGAGAATGAGATGATGGAGAATTGCTCAGTGCCAGAGGCGCAAGAAGATGATTAAATTGAGATCATATGCTGGCTGATGTCCTGACACATTCCAACTTGATGAAAACACGGCCTCAATACTTTGAAACTTCACAGCCGCATCTCCCAGGCATACCTGTTGGTTATTTCCTGGCGGTCGTTTTCCACAGGCAGATTGACCAGGGTGTAGATGTTGGATGCATCACTGATACTGGAAGGCAACGTCGCCTCTGTTGGTTGATGGGGCCAGAATTGCTCGGCGTCAGGGATCTTCTGGAGTTGGTTTGTCCTCCCTAAGACCGACGAAAATCATCCTTGAGATTGCACGCAGACGTCAAGACGAGGCAGACTCGATTAACTTCACTTCATCGTCGTCGTCTAGTCACCTGATCCGCTGTCTCAATCTCCATGCTACCAATTCATCATTCCTTCTCTCTTCTCTCCATATCCCAGACTTCGTTCATTCAGTTCCATCTCCATTTCATCAAGCCCAAAAAAGAAAGAAATTATTCAACTCCTTCAGTTTCCTAACTGCTCAAATCCCAGCCATGGGTCAGACTGCAACCAAAGAATCTCCTGTCGAATTTCTCCCGCCAGTTCAAACCCGCGGTAGGACGAATCTCCATGCACGCTTTATATGGCAGCAAATACTAACACACCTCAGAGGAACTCCAGGAGAGATTCAAATGGCGCCTATCAAGACTCTTTATGAGCGATGCTAAGAATGAATGGTTTCAAACCATTTTCCATATCTTCTGCACCGAGTCAGAATCCGAGAAATGTACGCACCAAGTTCATCGTTGGTCCGCTCCATGAGGATAACATTCTATAGTCTGGACGGTGTCAGACCTGCAGGAATTCATGATCAGTACCTTTCCTGCAGAGTTGGCAGTGCCTGTCGGTGAAGCTGCCCCAATGCTACATCGCTGCCTCCTGCGACTCGGATCGTTTCCATACCACAACGATCCACACCATACTATGTCGCTCGATGTCCTGCGCACAGGAATTATTATTCTTCTAAGATTAGATGGTGGCAAGCTTCTTCATCAAGATGATGACGAAGCGTCACTCATCTACCCTGACCGTGTCAATGCCGCACAACGCACCCTATTGTTTCAGAGCATGGCGAACCTGCAAGCAGCTCCTACCAATACATCTCGCAACGTCGAAGTGGACTTTCACCTCCAGAAAGCGCTAGATCTGATCACCTATGGTAACTTTAGGCGCAATGCACGGTTTCCGACCGCTGTGACCAAAGGGCCTGAGTATCCTCCCGCTGAACATTTTCCTTCGTCAAACTCAACATTGACGAACGGATTTATCTCGTTTAAGGACTTTAGACCTTTGCTCCGCTTGATGCTCCTGACGCAGTTGCACGTAGCCGGTATCGAGCCGGATGAATTCCCCACCTGTTTGACAAAGGTCGAAACTGTGACAGACTGCCTGTTGGCCGGATTTCAAGACCGAACTGCCACGGATTCGACCGGTGTATCGTTCGCTACTTTTGACCAAGTACTTGACAAGTCACTGGTGCGTATCAAACTGCTCTATTTTTTTTTTTTTAAAAAAAAAAGGACTATACGCTAACACAGGCTAGCAAAATCTTTTCGTGGGTCTGCCCCGAGTCTTGGGGCCTTTACAGTCGGTCAAACCCTTGCCGTTTGAGAAGCCCCCTTCATCAGTCAGAGATGCACAAATGCTGCTGAGGGAACTGTTCACATCTTCAATCAAGACACAGACTCCTTCAGAGGGACTGATGATGAATCTCCCCCTCTTGAGTCAGCTGTCAATGACCTTGCCTGAGGACTTTCCCATCGAGGCGCAAAAAAGTCTCTATTCTTCTCGGGACGTAGATCTTCGACAAATAGGCACTTGCCTGTCCGTGACCAGCACAGCAAGAATTACCCTTGTGTCGGGAAAGAGTGCGCTGGAACCCGTCATTTTTGGCGCATACTTTCCCAAAGGCTCTTCACTCAGCGGTCTTGCCAAAGCGAGCGTCATTTGCCAACTTGCTCCAGTTCATAGAGTCTTCCATCACTCCGAGGCGATGACACAGATTAAACCAAATGTCTCTAAAACCGACACACAGTTGGAAATCTCGCTGAAGGATGATGTTCTGGGCGTCGTTACTCTGGCGTTGCAGTCGAACTCGACAGGCCTCTTTACAGCACAGAAATTGACCGACATCAGTCTGACATTCGACGTTGATGCTGTGGAAGTTTTCAATTATGAGGGAGAGTTTGTCCGTGTTGATACTTTTGAGTAGTTTCCATCTTATGTCATGTTCTTCCGCTTTAATCTTCACAGACATCCTTTACAGATAGAATATCGGTACTTATGAAAGAATATGCATTATAAACATTGATGGTAAGTATGCCTTGATAAAAAGACTATTATTGACCAGAGGCCAGCCTTCATGGATGGTAGTCGTTCGGGACTTCGGGCTTTGGCTGTAGGTGTTTAATTTGGAGTTTCACACTAAAGCCTGCAGCCAATTATAAACATTAGCATTCCTCTGTCAAAGCAGATCAATCATTTCCCCCCTTTCTGGCTCGAGTTTTTCGACAACCAAGACGAACGCCCATCGACAAAAGAAGAAATATGACAACACCAAGGTTTTGCCATCGTGATTATACCGTCGCATGGTTATGTGCTCTTCCCATCGAAATGGCAGCGGCCAGGGCAATGCTCGACGAGACTCACCCCGATTTGCCAATTAGTCCCAGCGATTGCAATACTTATGTACTCGGTGGGATAGCTTCTCATAATATTGCGATTGCGTGTCTTCCTAGTGGTATATACGGCACAACATCAGCTGCGAGAGTGGCAACACAAATGTTGTCCACCTTCAGGTCCATACGGTTTGGCCTCCTGGTTGGTATTGGAGGGGGAGTGCCGACCCCAAAAGTCGATATCCGGCTGGGCGATGTTGTGGTCAGTACACCGACAGGAGAATTCGGGGGTGTGGTGCAGTATGACTTCGGCAAAGCAGTGTCCGGTGGTCTCTTTCAACGGACTGGCTCGCTGAATAAACCACCTCAGATACTCTTGACCGCGGTGTCCCGCTTACAATCCGATCAGATGATGCTGGAAGTGAATCGCATTCCACAAATTCTCTTGCAAATGGTAGAGAGATACCCGAACATGCAGTCGAATTTTGCATGCCGTGGCCAGGATGAAGACAGGCTGTTTGAGTCTGTATATGACCATCATGGAATGGAGAATTGCGACAGCTGTGATACGAATAGATCCGTACCCCGAGCTCCTCGACGTAGACATGGGCCCGTCGTTCACTACGGTCTCATCGCATCGGGCAACCAAGTGATCAAGGATGGCCGCACCAGGGACAAGCTTGCCCAGGAACTCGGCATTTTGTGTTTTGAAATGGAAGCGGCTGGGCTGATGGACAACTTTCCGTGCCTTGTTGTTCGAGGCATCTGTGACTATGCGGATTCACATAAGAATAAGCAGTGGCAGGGTCATGCGGCTGCAACTGCAGCAGCGTATACTAAAGAGCTGCTCTCAGTGATTCATCCGCATCATGTTCTAGGTACACAGACAGTGGTCTCAGGGATAAACTCTGACCCGTCATATAGCCTTGATTTTGAGCAGAATGGTATGAGTAACGAACACCATTCGTTTTCAATGAGATCTTCTGCTTGGCACTGACCACTAAGCTTACCAGAACCGCTTTTCCTGGTGCCAGGAAGACGGAATGACGGCTTCGTGGTCCGTCAGAAAATTTGTGATGAGTTCGAGTCTTTGCTGGATGCAGAAAAGAATGGATCCAATGTTCGGATAGCGCTCTTTGGCATGGGGGGCTGTGGGTAAGAACCTGCCAGCCTGGGAGGCGAAATCATTCTCACACTTCGCAGAAAGACAGAGCTTGCCTTACATTTCGCCTATGCGTGGCGTGGAAAATGCCGCGTATTCTGGGCCAACTGTACCTCAAAGCAGGAATTCATGGCTGATTACTCCGACATCGCCGTGAGAGTTGGCCTCGCTTCGGCCACCACAGCCCAGCATCACGCCGGCACTCTCCTCAAAGAATGGCTCGACTCCACCAAATCTGGAAATTGGCGTATGATACTCGATGCCTCAGACAACTGGGAAGAAATGTTTGCGTATCTAGAGGCTTTTCTTCCTATCCACCGAGGCACGATTGTGTTCACTTCCCGGGATCGGCGAATCCTGGACATACTAGAAACCAAATTGATACACCCCAGCTTTGCGATCAACGTAAACGGGATGGATCGAGATGAAGCTCTTGATATGTTCCGGTCCCTCGCAACGGAATGCTCCGACAAGGCCGCAATCATCGAGCTCTTGGACTTCCTCCAATACCTACCTTTGGCTATCAAACACGCAGCCGGCTACATCAGTTTCACAAGAACAAATGTGAACCACTACCTCGAAGGACTCAAGGGAAATAGCGCATTAACGTGGCAGCTATTTGAGTGCGGTCCCATGCCGATCAACCTAGATACTCGGCTGCAACTGCCTATTGCTAGGACTTGGGACATGTCTTTCGCCAAGATCCGCGAACAGAATACAATCGCAGCCGATCTCCTCGGTACTCTCTCCTTCCTCAATTGCGAGAGCATTCCCAAAGATCTCTTGCTCGTTTGTGGAGTGAATATATTTGGCCTGAAGCAAATGAGCGACTTTGAGATGGCCATGGGCGTCCTGATGGCGTTCAGTCTTGTTTCGCATCGTATCGATCGCACAAGAGAAATATATCAAGTCCACTCCATTGTTTCCCTTGCTGCAAATACCTGGTTCGCTAACAATGATCCTGAAAAGATCAGCCATATTTATGGAATTGCTCTTTCTCTGGTCTCGGAGGCCTTCATGCAGCACTCAACTGAGTCGTTCCTGATCCAAACCGAGGATTTGCGACATCTCAAGACGCTACTGCCACAAGCTGATGCCGTCTTGAAAGACAGGTCGACCTTGGCTTTGCCCTCTGATTCTTCATTCGAGGCCAAGAAAATGAGATTAACCTACGAATCCGCTAAAACTAGGCTGCTCTCGGGGCAACATGTAGATGTCGAACAGCTCATGTTGTCGTGCCATGACTACTACGAGGAGCACAGATATTCTTTCCCGTCAGAGCGCACTCAGACCATGATAGCTCTAGGCTTGATCAACAAAGAACTCGGAAGCTATGACCGAGCTATGCAGTGGTACAAAAAAGCAATCAATGCATTCAGTGATCTACCAGAACAATCCGCTGTCACAAAGAGCGTGATCCTGGTCAATCAAGGCAACATATTCAGAGAGCAAGGTGATTTCCAAGCCGCAGAAAGGGCTTATGGTGAAGCATTCTCCATCTGTGAGAAGGGCGAGCCTCTATACAAAGAAGCCAAACTGCACATAATCAGTTGTCAGGGGAGCATGCTTTCCGCTCAAGGCGAGATGTCGCAAGCGTTGCGCAAGTTCCAGGACGCTCTCCAAGGTTGGCGGACATATGGCGAACACGACCAACGAGCGAATTTTGTGCTGGCGGATATGGCAGCAATCCATGCACAACGAGGCGAACGAGAGGCTGTAAGAAAGTACGACGAGGCCATCGATGGCACCATTAAGAATCTGGGAAAGGAGCATCCACGGACATTGCTTATGAAGGCGGATCGTGGACGCGCATATGCGCTTGTCGGTGAGCGGGAGAAAGCCTTGGTCGAATTAGAGAATGTATACAAACAACAACTCAAGGTCTTGGGCCCCGCACATGTGAAGACGATGTCGACGAAGCATAATATGGGCGTTGTCTTGAGTCAATTGGCGCGCTTCGATGAGGCTCAAAAGGCTTTTGACGAGGTCCTGGAGTTCTATGAGAAAGCAGCGTCCGATCCCCAACTGCCGCTAGGATACTATTACACGTTGAAGAGCAGGGCAGATGTGCTACGAGAGCAAGGAGATCACGCCAGTGCTTTGGAAGACTACAAAAGATCATATGGGGCGAGATGCCTATGCGATGAAACCAGTCCGTTCCTGTTCTCGATAGAGCTAGCGAAAGCGGACCTCTTTATTGAGCTAGGAATGTTGGAAAAAGCGGAAAGAACTCTTGCTGACCTGGATCGGGTGAGAAAGAGAATGGACAAAGACCTCTACCTGATCAAATCATTCGAAGAAACAGTCAAGTACTTGAATACAGCAAGAGCTGAGTCCAAGGGTTTCGCGATGCGCATAAACAATCTCTGGATGGATTTTATGCAGAGAGCAAAGAGACACCGCCGGGACGAAGAATGAAGCCACTAAAATGACAATTACCGATTAGTAGAGGCAGCCAGGAAGCATCTTGACAGACCAAGGTTGTTATATACAGTCTAGCTGGCTCAAGCCCGTAATACATTGGCCAGTATATTCATAATATCCCTCACTCTATACCTCAGCCAGTCAACCTCACTCCATTCACCAACCCCGCCGAGTCAGTGTTGGACATGGATGTCTTCGTCAAGGCATCGTTTCCTCAATGATTTCTTCAATGTTTCTGGATATCCTCACCAGGCTGTATCGTCATCGTCCATCCTCTCGCGTCGCATTCTATTGTAATTGGGCTTTCCGCACTCGTGGTAGTTGTTCGCATCGTAAAGGTAGCCACAATTTCTCTATTTTTGCTCATTGATTAATCAAATGGTTCATAAACGTCAAGAGGATTGGGCTTCCATACGCATTTTCGAGTTGGCCGGGCACTTCGTGGTCCGTTTTCCATACTCTCATTATAATTTTGATTGCCATCCTGGCTGAAGCAATTCCCCATTTTCTGAGTTGGAGCGTGGTTATGTTGACCTTGGTGGGTGATGAATCCTCAACTGAGTTTCAAGACTGCCTTACCAAGAATCTTCTTGGGAATGGCTTTATTTAAGCCTAAGCTTAGGGATTGTCATCTGATGGGCGAGACGAGGCTGAAAACCCCTTTCCTTTGCATTTCGTATCGCCGGGCTAGTCAGAAGGGGCCGCTAGTGGCTTGGGTGATAATGCGACTATATTGTCTGATTGGAGGGAATGTGACCTTCAAGCATGATTCGCCCTTATTTCACTGATTCTACTCGTGGAGGCTCAATTATGAAATGTGGTACACAAGAGCAAGCCTTTATTTCCTTCATAGAACGCTGTAGCGTGACTCAATAGGCCAGGGATAACATCCCATTGTGGCATCACCCGAATGCAGCCTAAGCCTATAACATTATACGCAGCTAGACACTGTGCACTTTCTATCAGAAAAGAGCAATCAATCAATCATTATTATAATTTCCATAATCTCAATTTAAGATGGTTCTACCAGTTTATAGGTGCATCTCCAGTAATAGGTAATGATGGTTACCCAGCTAATGGCATACATATGCATATCAACTTCTGTATCAAGTGGTGTCTGCAGAATCAATATCTGGACGGTAAAAGCCCAGCAAATCTTGTGGATCTATAAATTCATGCAACCTCATAATCTTCTCTATACTTATCACCTGAGCAATGTGATGCTTGAAAGCGCGAGCACAACCCTAAAGAGGGCATGAGGAGTATCTAGGCCCTAATTAGTGGCAGGGGAATAGTTAGGATTAGTAGATGCGTGCGTTTAGTGACCATTCTCCAGCAGAATCTTTAGTCTATATTAGTAGTTAATATTGCACAATAACAGGGCTCGTATATCCACCTCTATATACCTTATTCTATACTGCATGACTTTAGACTGTTCATTGTAAGTCTCCTATTCGGGAAAGGCATAGCATGATTTGTTGTGGGCGGTGGGCAAAGACGTCAACCCTTCATGCATCAAGGAGCCTAGGCGTTCATAGAAAAATAGATACTCTGATTCTCGAGTCGCTGTCCGGCGTGTTCGGACTTTACGGACCTTTTACTAACAAGTAAATCCGAGGGAAGAGAGATCCTCATGCTTACAAATAACAACATTCCAACTCTCCCTCGGACATGATCCCATCAGCTGCTGTGCAAGATCGAAGCTTCCGCTTATTATTATCGAGAAATAACGTATCGTTCTACTTAACTGTCCATTTCGCCGTCTTCCACACCAATAACCACTACAATATGGCAACGCTGCCGAAGAAGACAGTCTTGATCACGGGCTGCAGCACAGGCGGCATCGGCTGGGCAATGGCCAAGAACTTTCACCAGCGAGGGTTCTACGTCTTCGCCACGGCGCGCAATCCCTCGAAGACCGCCGATCTCACCGAGCTAAGCGACATCGAGATCCTCGAGCTGGACGTGACCGTCCCGAAGACCATCGCGCAGTGTAAGGACATAGTCACGAAACGAACGGGCGGGAGCCTCGATGTCCTAGTGAACAACGCCGGCGTCGAATTCAACAGCCCACTGCTAGATACCGACGTTGCCGAGGCGAAGAGGCTGTACGACGTCAACGTCTGGGGCCCTCTTGCTATGGTCCAGGCGTTTGCTCCCCTGCTTATCGAGGCCAAGGGAGTTGTCTTCAACCAGAGCTCCATTGACGGGGCCTTGAACATGGTGTGGGCGGGTTAGTTTCCGTCGGCCAGCGCTTGCAACTCTCTCTCTCTCTCTCTATGGCTAACCGAGCGACGCGCGCGCGCTCTTGACCAGGCATTTTCGCCAGTTCCAAGTCCGCCGTGGCGCGCATGTCGGAAACCCTGCGGGTCGAGCTCGAGCCACTGGGCGTGCGCGTCGTGACGTCCATGTGCGGGTCCGCCGACACGCCCATGTTCGGTAAGCCCGGTGGTCCCATGGGCCTACCCGAGACGTCGTACTACCACGGCGTCCAGGACGCGGCGTGGAAGGAGCGGATGGACCACCAGCGCCAGGCCATGAACGTCGATGTGCTCGCCGAAAAGTTGGTCAAGGACATCCTCAGCGGGGCTAGGGGCGTCATCTGGCACGGGGCGTTTGCTCCGTTAGTGCGGTGGGCGAGCTGGTTGAACATTACGTGGTTGGTGGATAGGTTGGTCAACTCGGCACGAGGCTTGAGTCAGGTCAAACGGTGCTAGGGAGGGGGGTGAATGGGAGATGGACGACCTCAAAGGTGGCTTGAATTGTTTGCCTCAGTTGTGTCTCTGTAGTAGGGCCACGGTCTTGCATGGAATAAATGTTTATAACTTTTTAGATGTCTAACGACATCGATGCCTACCAAGAGCCAAACTTTGAACTCAGAAACTCTCAATGAAAAATGCGGTTCAGTGCGAGTTTCACCACAAAACCCTAGACGACATAAGCAAAGGGGGCCGAGAATCTCTTTGCTTAGAGTGACCAATATGGGATCGCTAATTATTAACTAAACAACCAACATCTTGGCATATATATTGGAGGTTATTGCATCTATACATGAGCTACGGGGTATGCCCCCAAATGATCAACACAACACCAACCCTGCCACAATACACCAGTCCCAGTTCCATCTCGTCGCCTCAACTACATCGTCTACATTCAACATGCCGACCCCACCATCGACCAAAAACCGCCATAGCCTCATGCGCAGGCTGACAGGCCAGGAGGGGATACTCCAGAACCGAGACAGTAAACCTCTCTCTGAGGCAGCGCTGATCATCCTCTGCATGCTCTGTTTCTGGCTGTCTGTTGGGCCCCAAGGCCATACAACACCGACGGCCTTTTTCAGCGAGACGCTGGCGTAGTAGCTGTTCTCTGATGTGTAGGTGGAGTTCTGAGCAAGGTCGTTTAATGGGGCGTCGAAGAAGACGTAGCGATCTTCCTCTGCGACCACCAAGTCAAACACGGTATTTCCGGTTCCGACGACGGTAACAGGCCCACGGACTAGCGTTTTGCTTGTCCCGTTCCAGTGGGATAGCCATCCTCCGGAGCGAAGAGGAGCCAATTGATCGAGGAGTACCGGCCAAGTGACATTTCCGTCCGTTTTGATGTCGATCAGCAGAGTAAGGCTTGTTGTAGGGTCGACGTCAAATACGCCAACTGAGCTGTTGGAGGATGAATTGGTGTTTAAACTCGAGAGGATTATTGTCAAGGGGTCGACATAGAGGCTCTTCAATGTACGATCAGGGGACAGAGAGCGCTTCCGATGGCCGACGAGCAGATCGTTGCCCTCGAGCCAAATATCTGCTTCCACGCCTGTGCAGCCTGCTGCCATGGCCTCATATAGAGGAACTGAGCGCCAATAGTCATTATGAGAGTGGCATTGGACCGGTGTTATGCCTTGACTGAAGTCTTCCGGCCAGGGAGATAGTGCAGCGACTGAGTCTGTCGGCCCTTTCCATGTCTTGACAATTCTCTGGAGTCCGTTCGATGGGAGAGCAGGTGTGAGCCGATCGATCAATGTGAGGACCAGTGAGAACCACACCCTGGGAAGTGTCAGTAGGAAGATTTGACTTCACAAGGATAATACTTACAGTATAGCAATACCACCCAGTGCAAGGATAAGCAGGACGGCAACAAGAACACGATTTCTCCTGGCTTTCTTCTTGCCTACAATTGTAGGGTTGAGTCTTGATTTGAAGCTCACAACCCAGCGGCGAGGAGCTTTCTGGTCGGGCTGATAGTAAGTATGTAGAGACTTGTTGGAAAGATCAGAAAGCCTTGGTTCAGTTAGTGTTGTATCACTCAGTGAATCTGAGCGCCGTGAAGAGAGACGGGAGAAAAAAGGCAGGGCAGCCATGATCTGATAATTCTGATGGACAAGAACTGGATGTAGTGAACAGCTTTTTGATAGTCATCTGCTTCGTCAAAGGAAATAAATGAACATATGAAGACCATGTTGCCGGAGCATTATGTAGGCGCTCAATCACCCATGATTTCCAAGGCTGACACAGAACAGTACAACAATTCCCAATGAATATGTTCTATCCTGATAACATTCACCAACATGTTGGCTTTTAGAATGTTAGAGGATTGCATGGCTGCAACACAGCCTCCATCGTCCTGCCAGAGGGGCCAAAACATCAGGGTCGATCTTGAAGCAGTTGGTGGCGGCGGATGCTGCAGATAAAACCAACAACATTGAAACACAACGTTAACAAGGCAGACAAATGAATTGACCCGAGGATAGCCATACAGAGATCTCTCTACTCGGGTTGACAAATTTGCAAAGACGTTGCTTGGGTTTGACCTGGACTCAAAATCACAGCGAGTAAAGTAATATAGTTGGAAGTAAGGACAGAGTAGCTAGCCTGGCAGAATCCTTGCAAAATGCGAGCAATCTAATGACTATGTTCAGAAAATGGTCATACAGTTTATTATAGCTTTAGTATCATAGGTAGCAAGTTGACACAGATGCTTTTTAACGTTGGGCTCTTCAAGGGCATTTCCATCCTCTGTCTCGCCAATTGTTCAATCTCACCTGGAGCATCGCGGCTAAGGTCGTTCTTAAGCATATTTTATGATAAACTGCCTATGATGGATTCATATGCAGGTAATAAGCACACGGCCGCAGTGCTGTCCCTAATGAAACAACAATGTATGAGGAACTCACATACAGTTACCTCGACAGTCAGGAGGCTCATTCATATCCCGGACAGATACGTACGACTAATAAATCCTTTTGTTTTGCAGACACTGGGGTCTGATAACTGCAATGAGCCAGCATCTTGGGAAAGTGCTTCCAGGATTCAAGACGTCGAGAATTCAAGGTGGGCTAATGCTATTAATCTTCCAAGACAAGGGTTGGCGAAGCCTCGCCGCAATAACATAGCATATTCTGAGGGACTTTGATGAAAGAGGTCATCGGCTGTGCTCATTCAACTCAAGGTACTCATAAGGAGGATTTTGTCCTACCTCCTTATTTAACCATGGTTCTGCAAGGTCAGTCTAGGGAGGGCTTTATTAAGTGTAGTATGTGAGACTGTTGAACCTGTGGCAACACATTTTTCACATATTCATTAGATATAATGTCACTGATATCAGCAGATCTCAAGTCGATTAATTCTATGAGGGCGACTCAACGCCACATATTATCAGGCTTCATGACTCCCGTCTTCATTTAGCCTAAAATCAAGGCGAGAAGCACTTGAGAGTTGTTCTGTGCTTATCAAGGCAACCTCGGCACTGGCTTTCTCTCTGCTAAGTCTCATCTTGGGCTGAAAAGAAGATCGCAGTATGAAGGGCTATTCATGAGTCGTATTAAGATTCAGAGGACTTTATGGTTGTCTTCCATTGTATCGTATCCTGGACTATGCCAGAGGTTGTATGGGAGGATCGTTCGAGGATAAATATCGACTGCGTGACAAATGTGCTCCGAGGAGAATCTGAGTGGATTGGTCTGGTGCTGAGTGCCAGGGAAAGAAGCAAGGTGGAAGGATTTCAGGCCGCCAGGATTCGGACACTCGATTTTGGCATCCTATCCAATCAGATTGCAATACGCTTCGTCTATCTTCCGGACATCTCTAAGATCCAATCTCTGAAGAGGACTATATTTATAACGTCCGTCTTCCCGCTGGAATCAGGCCCCCTATTACAGCCAGCCTAGTCAAGAAGACAGCGAGACAATTCGCCGACCAGGACGTGGGGGACCACGTGAAGAGTGTTGAACAAACATTGTGATATCATGTTGTCTGATCTTCAGCACAGATTGCCTGATTGGGACACCTGCTGTGTACGGTTGCTTTGCAGGGTGCATCCAAATTTTGAGACATGCAGAGACTCATCGAATGATCTTCTGTCTATTTTCTCATATCGGATGCCTGGATGTATGCGCAAGTTCGACGAGCTAATGTCCTACAGACTATAAGAACCATCAACAATCCGTCCGCTTCGAACTGAAACAACGAATTCATTGTCACTTCTCGCTTCAGTTACACGAGCTTCCGTGGGATCGCTCTTTGCCATCATGAAGGTCCCTTACTTCCTTACATTCTTTGCGGCGACTGTGTCCTCCCAGAATGTCGTCCTCGGGTTGCCCGCAGGACAGAATTTAGCTCCTGGAAGTTCCACTGTGGTGCAGATTCAAAAGCCTGTATGTTTCTGATCTTCCTGCAACATAAGGATGGTAGCTAAGTAGATGTCTTCTAGATGACCCTCACAGGGTCTCAGGAAGTGACTGTTGTGATCGGTCTATCTTCTTGCGTGGAGTACAAGTGTTATCCCGCGGCAGATACCATGGGCACTATTCTATATATCGGTCCCTACGATCCAGAGCAACATGAATACAGCCAGCCGCCCTATCAAAACATCACCGTGACCATTCCTCAGGCTATCCCAAAAGGGAACGCGCAACTCAACCTCGCTCATTTTTCCTTGGTTGCTGTAAGTTGCCTCCACTCTTCATCGATGGAGTGAGTGGATGCTGACTGAATCATGCAGACGTCCGCTTGGCCATACTTGGAGACGTTGAACCAGACGGTCCTTATTGTTTAGCACCATGCAGTTCAAAAACGCCTTTGGTTCATACGAACCTCATGCTATGACATTACTTACAGACAGTCTGAGATGAGGTGAAATGCATGTAATGACATTGTCAATTATTATCAATATTCTCAGGGAGGTTTTCTAAAACTTTAATATTACAATTTATGAACGCCGTTCTCTTTCGGCATCCACTTCATAACGGTGACGCACTATTCTTCATCTCAACTGAAGCAGGAACCTGATCCATTTCCTCTTCTTTATCCAACTGCAGTTCCAGACGAGTGTAGTCCCCAGGCTTTGTAGATCCATTGGGAATATGGAATCGCTTGTCGATCCGACTGAAAGTCAGAAGAGTAAGGATAAGGATCTCGAGGACAAAGTTGAACACGTAAAAGCAGGCCTTGGAATGGAACCAGGCTGGGTCGGTGACTGGTCGAGGGGTTTCCCAGTTTATGCCGGACTTGAAGCCCGCTATGAGTATGCACAGCGCAGATGATAGAGCCACGATGATGACTTTGCTGGTCATACTTCCTTTTCCGAATGATTCCTGCTGCTCGGATCGTGGAAACAAAAACGCAACGAGGATATGCAGGATAGGAAGACAGGTAATGATGAGAAGAAGGGTCGTGGCTGCCAGTTGGACATCGCGGCATTGCGAGTGCGTATGCTTGTCCAGCGTATAAACGCTGACAACAGTTGACGTGATCACCATGACCAAGGCTCCAGCGATGAGGGCGTAAAGGATCTTGTATGCCACCCGCAAAATGGGATTCCAACCAATTCGAGGCTGTTTCGCTCGGAGGATACGCTGTGCAAGAATCAGGTTGATGATGTATACCAGGAGCACACCGGCATTGACAAAGATATTGGCGGCAATGGCGAGTCGGACATTATGCTGTCGATTGGCCCAGGCAATGCGCAAGACTAGGGTTGTGGTTCTTGCCATGCAGAAACCAAATAACATTCCCGATATCATGAACTTGTGGCTTCTTCGACGATTTTTCTGGAGGATGGTCATGTTTGTAGCTGCAAATCCGATATAGAGGGCCATGAAGACGGCGCAGATGGGAATGTCGGGGATAACACTGGGTAAACCCCCAAGTGCTGCGTTGGGAGAGGCATACGGTCCTCCTGAGCGTTTGTCAAGCGGCATGGTGGTCACTTTCTCGTCGATATTATGGCTTCGCTTTTGTGAGATTTGATGTTGAGACTATATGTCTACGCTGTATACCCACCGGGGCGGAGATATATAGATCATGTATCGGGATCGGTGCTCGGTGACTTGGGCCCCGACAACGCGAAGCATTGTCGATATGGATTTTTCTTTAGCTCCCACTCAGCTCGTGTAGACCCCTATAGTGCCCCCTATCTGGTTGAAACCGCGTGGTGAAGCCTGGGATATCAGAACGAGCAGCCAATCAAGTGACAGGGCTGACGGCGTCGGCTCATAAACGGCTCCGCGGCCCAAAATTTCGTCCGGGGCCGAACACACTTCCCTCTTCATCGCTTCATCTTCCACTACATCATCTCGGTGACAACGCGCACGGAGGAAATTCGCTTCGGTGTCCGATGGATCACAAACAATTATAGAAGTAATTTATTTTGGCAATGTCGAGTCCTCATAGCGATCTCAGTCGCGCGCCGCGGAAAGGGACAAAGAGCTGCACAGAGTGTAAGCCGGCATGAGACCACCATCATCCAGACTCCATCGTTTTTAATCAACAAGGCAGGCAGACGGCGCAAGGTTCGATGTGTCCGAATATCTGAAGATGCTAAGTCGTGTCGGCAATGTGAAGAGCGAGGTTCAGCATGTATTGCGCAGTCATCAGCCAGACGGAGGTCCTCTCGAGCACGGTTCTCCTCTCGAAAACGGATTGCACAGCTGGAATTCCAGGTTACTCAGCTCACAAAAATTGTCAACGATCTTGAAGTCAAGCTTGGGAGCCAACCGTCCCAGGTAATACTCTCTGACACTGTTCAAGGTCCTGATGCGCAAGAGTCCGATGTCGAAAGTAGCGGGTCGGATTTCCCCATGACAGATCGTCCATCCCATCTGCGCTCACTCTTCCAGAATGACTGGCTCAGTGTCGACACGTCGCGAAATGGGAACAAAGATGAAGAGCGGCAGGGAAAAGTCTCCGCGCACTTCTCGCGTCTCATGAGACCTCGACTACAGAGTTTAATCCCGCCAAAAGATGAGGTGATCGAGATTGCAGGATCCTCATTTGATTGGCTGACCTTGCTACATACCCTCCTACCGCAACCCTGTACGGTTGTCTCACAGCAAGAACTCCTCGTCAGGTACGAGGAGATGTGTAGCCCTGATGTGAACATCGTTACTCTGGCTTCGTGGCTCCTAGCGCTGGCGATCACGGCCCAACAACTTCCGCAAGGGACCGAGGATCGTGGAGATCAGCCCAGGAAATGCCAGAAGAGGTCTGACCTTTGTCGAAAAATTACAAACACGATAGAGAGTACACTCTTGTGTCATGATCGATTGCTCGCAACGGGAGAAGGACTTGGAATGGCCATACATTTTGCCCGACTGTGAGATTCGCAACACATCTCTTATATCTTTGGAACACCCCCCTCCCCCCTTTACGATTAAGTGAAGCGATATGAACGCGTGCTGATTCTGTAGTAATATCGGTCAGGGAAACTTCCAGAAGTCGTGGTTGACAATACGGCGGCTCATTGCCATCGCAGAGCTGATGGGCTTGCCCCGTATACATCAGGCAGTTCGGCTTGACAGGATTAGCGGAAACGATGACCAGCATTCCTACAGCATGGCTCAACTTTGGGAATTGCTCTGCAACATTGAAAGGCTATCGGGAATGATCTTGAATTTACCACCCGACACTCGGCGCTACCAACCGTCGCCCAGTCTACAGATTATCGTCGACGGCGTGGTTCAGTCCAACGTATATCTCACAAAGCTGCTGGATATTGCTGTTCGAATACATGAGATAGATGAATCAAGTGCCAGTCAGGGGCCCGCGGCCGAACTCCACATGACTGCTCTGGAGATGTCTCGGGATCTGGGTGCCCTTGCTGCTCAGACCCCCAGCACCTGGTGGCTTCTCAACGAGGAATCGCCAGTCGACACCGACCAAATAGTCCAGTTCTTTCACTATTCAATCTTGATGCGAGTATACCTTCCCATGGCGTTGCGTCGAGACCCGCGACGGGAGTATTTGCATAGTCGGCTACCCTGCATGGACGCTTGCGATGCTGTGGCAAGGCGATATATTATCCTCAGACGAAAACTGCCTCCAGGCGTGTTCGTTGCACGAGTAATAGACTTGCAAGCGTTTACAGCAACCGCGGTTCTCTTGCTCATGTCCCGTAACACCTCCCCGACCGACCGGCGCAGTTTTCATGTCGACACCAGTCAAATTCAGGGCGTGATCGCCGAAGTGATCAAGATTATGGGACAAAGATCCAAGGACCCTACGGGCTTTGAGTTTGCGGAACAAGCCTTTAATACGCTGTGTGCCCTGAATCAGCTTCTACGGCAGGAAGAAAACACTGCCTCTGAGCAGACGCTGACCTTGCAAGTTCCTCTACTCGGGAGGCTACATATCCGTCGGAATGTGAAGTCAACACAGATGACTGCGACAAACGCGAATGAATCGTCCCAGCTGGCTCCTTCTTCTCAAGCTCAAACTCAAGATAATATATCTGCAGCTTTGCTACAGGCTCCAGCTGGTTATCAACTGCCCACTCTCATGGACGGCGCGAGTGCTGTCCCGAATGGGTGGCAATGGAACGACTTTTCCTGGTCTATCGAAGATACCCATGAGAGCCTATTCAATGATGCTTTCATGGGTGATAGTATCGAACAAACTGCCTTCTGGTACAATACTCCCAATAATGCACCTGCCACGTGGAATAGGTGCTGAGGAGTCGTCATCCGATGACGACGGTATAGGACTCGAACAAAAACAAGAAAAAGTATTGTATTTTTTGGACCTCTGATGAGCCAACAGCCCGACAGTTTGAAGATGCAACGAACAGAAGAAGGATCTCAGCCACCAATCATGTCTCACCCATCGTGGATTTGGCTTTCCGTCCTTCGATGATTATGACAGGGGTGATAGTGAGGATCAGAACCGCAACGACTACCGCCACCTGAGTTCCAAAAACTGCTGCAGTTCCGTCTTTGGCAATCCAGGAAGGCTGGAAGTATCCGACAGAGAAGCCACTGGCTGTACGCCAGGCATTGATGATGGCTGAGACTACTGTCGACTGGTCGGGATATTTCTCGAGATTGTATGCCGTGATCGAGCTGTTAAGTACAGTAATTAGCCGATCGAGTCAAATGCTATGAGTAATTGGCAGACTCACACTGTACTGGAGATCATGCCAAACACAACCATCAACCAGCCAAAGGCGAGACCAATCCAATGCTTATGGTAATTCAGGGTCATGCCGTATGTCAGCAGTCCACAAGCCATGACTCCAATGGCAATCCAGACACCATGAAGTCGGTACTCGGGACGCCACTTCTGCTGACGAGACTTTTCAATCCAGCCGTTAAACCAGTAGCCAAAAGCATATCCTATACAGAGTCAGGGCCGCGATTCACGAAACCGGGCATGGTGCAGCCTACCAACTAAGCCGCCGATGATTGGGGCCCACCGCAATGATGCCGACTGGACTGTATCGAAAAGGTAGGGAGGCTGCGCAACAAACGTCGAAACGGTCACAGTGATACCTTGCGCATTGTCAGATATAGCTTCATGTTGTGGAAATTAAAACCCACCGATCGGCCAGCAAAAGTTGACCATTGTTGCAATTCCGGTTAGGAGGAGTGGAAATTTGAAGATGTATATGGCAAGGATCTTGGTCCAGTAGGCCAGAGTGCGCCCGACAGGTAGGTTGTGATTCTTGATTCCGAACATCGACTGCAGGCGCGAATTACGCTGACATTGCTGCCCCTTGGCATAGTACGTCTCGTGTCCGAAGAGAAAGATCAGGATCGTCGACAGTGCATAGAAGGCCGTCAGGATGCCAAACGAGACCTTCCAATTGCTGCCAGCACCGATATATCCGGCCAGGGCAGGGCCCAGAAACGGGCCGATCAAGAAGGTAGTGCCCCTGGAAGTCAGTTAGAGTCGATTCTGCAGGTATATGAATGTGTAAATGTTCGATTATACCAGATATTTATCATCTGAGGCCAGTCTGGAATGAAATTTTAGCTATAGCCATTGTCGAGGGGGGTTGACTCGTTCCAAAATCTGCATACCTTTCGGATCATACATATCATGGATAATCGGCAAACCGACAACTTGTGGGATTGTGCCAAAGAAACCCTGGAGAGATCGAAAGGCAGTGAAGGTGCTATAGTTGTTGGATAACGTCGCTCCGAGGACCATGAACGTGGTGATGAACTGCGGCCACAACCACACCGGGAGACTGATCCTGATGTTAGTCCATCTCATTACTTCTTCTGATGCACTGAATGAAGATGTACCGTCCATATGCCTCGATCAATGGTATGGCCATCAGACCACCAACACCCTGTAACAGCATGCCATAGTTCATACTGGTCGCGGAATGATCAACGCTGATCCCCCACTCCAACGCTTGAGGCACGATCAGCGTCGCACCCCAGGTCATTCCTCTGTTTTCAGATCGATCAGCACATGATAGATATGTGGATCGTACTACCAGACAGCAACGTACCCATCAGCCAAAATAGAGCTTGACATCAGTGCCATGAACACGAGAAGCTTCTTTCTTGTGCTCCATTTCCGAGGATCTCGACCCTCCTCTTCATGAACCTCGGTGACATGACTTTCTACTTTTGCCTGAGTGACATCCGCGCTCAGATTGGGCTTTTCCGTTTCGCTGACTGCGTCCTCGAATCTGGACTCACTCATGATGTTCAACACGGCAGCCGAGCTGGTGCAAGATCAGAGGTTAAAGGAAATTCAACTACACCGCGGAGTCTGCACAAGGACTTTAATCAGACATGACACTCAACATGATTAGAAAGCGGAAAAACTATCTGGAGGAATTTAACAAGAAGAGACGCCACGCGGCCGGAGAAATGTCTTGTTCGAATTGCCCAATAATGTCCACCACGAGGATGCAACGTTTCGTGCAAGCAAACCACCTAGACGACTCAACGATATTAGTTGTTCTTGGCAACGAATAGCGCTCCGCCAGTTTGTCGTCTAATGGGATCTAGAACAGGCAGTAGAAGTGATTATAACCGGACTCGTAGTCGCGGCAAATGGTCATTCTGATGAGGGGCAACCAAATCTGCGGCACAGCACGCTAGATTAATAGTGAATACTACTACTGCATGACCTAAAAGTGATAGCAGGGATCAGATAAGACAAACCATGTTGGTTTAATTATGTTGAAACTGGCCTAAGTTAGTGCACAACCAGCGCTTTTAATGTGCATTTAGTGCAATGACTGACTGCTGCTTCCCATCGGGAAGAGGACACAAAAGCAATGGAATGATTCCACGCATACTGCGGGATCGCGATAGAGATATCTATTCCATGCCACAGAACGCCTGCATCAGCAGCCCGCTAGTTTCTCCTCCATCAAGCATCATGTCTTCGCCTGCTGCTGGAGCAGCACTCGCGAGTACAGTGACCTCGGTCAGTTGAAGATCCCCCGAAAGCCGATAAGTGAACTCATCCTTGGCTATCTAGGCTGCTGCCCTCGGTTTCGTCCCTGTTGCGGTTTACTTTAAGCTCTTCGATATCTTGGCGGATCTCGACAAACCTGTGAGCGGCCAAGATGTCTTGACGGCCCTCCAAAATTCGTCCGATGATAAAACTAGAAAGGATGTACCATGTACGTACCATTCCTGTCCAGCTAATAGAGCATCGGCCCTGACTCGTTACACCTGGAATTAGGTTTACGTTTGATTCGTAAGTTGGCCTTTGTCAAATAGACAAGTCGGGTAGAGGTCGACGTTAACTCTCTTTGTCTCTAGAGGACACGCTGTATGCCATGTCCGGTCTAGGCTTTGTCGAGTTTGCCGGGGAGAATCTGTACCGTGCCAATGCCATCACGAAGCATCTGGCTGCCACGCCTTCTGCTCAACATGGAGCAGTGCACTTGTAAGATCTGATTCAGGATAGGGCTTCCAGTCCGTACTGGCTGAATGTACGGTGGCTAATTCTTCATAGTACAACGGAAGCCCTTCTTGCCGGTGCCTTTCTGATGCGAAAGCTCGAGTCAGAAAACTTTCAGTATCCTTTCAAAGAGCGGGAGACTCCGTTTCAGTTTGCCTACAAATCAATGGGCCACGAAGAGCTCGCCAAGGAACATGCTTATTCTATTATGGCTGCAGAGAGCCGCATGGACAGTTTCAATCATTTCATGGTGGGCAAGTTTATGAAAACAAGTACCGCTCCTGACCGTGTCCGAGCCTTAGGGTACGACCTGGAATCGGTCCTTAACGATGCACAAGGTTCCACTCCGCTGACTATGGTGGACATCGGCGGAGGCCGCGGGGAGATGCTGCTCGATTTCAAGGCAGCATTTTCTCAGCTTCAGGCTTCTGACCTGATCGTCCAAGAGTTCAATCATGATATTACCGATATCCCTGGGGTCACCCTGGCTACCTGGAACTACAAGGACGAAAGTCCGCAACCGATCAAGGGGGCGCTGATTTACCATTTGGCTCATATTCTTCACAACCTTCCGGACCTAGAAGCCTTGCGCCTGTTAAAGAAGATATCGGAGGCCATGGCTCCTCACTCGCGATTGCTGATCCACGAGTATGCGAAGAATGCCAATTACGCGAAGATGCACGCCGCTATGGTTGCCTTGTATGGAGGCCGAGAGAGAAGCTCGGCCGAATGGCATCAAATGGCCGACTTGGCTGGGCTTCGGGTGGCATTCGAGGCTTATCCGCCATTTGGAGAGGGCTTGATTGAAATGAGGAAGCTGGAAAGTTCTGTTTAGATTAGACATGACTTGCCAAAGCAGCAGATAGTATGATCCTTGTCAAATCTACCTTCATCTTGTCCAATGATTGTCATCCTGCGGTTGTGAAATATAACGGATTTCGGCAAAATACCATAACTGGTGAACCTACTTGCACAGAGTACGGAGGGAATCGCGGATACAGCCTGGAATTGATTCAATCTAATTGTGGAAAGGTAATTCGACGGCTCCTAATATTAATTTGCAACTAGAGTCGGTCGACTGGCGAGATTTGTTTGCGGCCTGATGCTCCTTTTGTGCTTCCCCATAAGCCGTCTTGGTCCCCAGCGAATGGAAAGAGATTACACTGTGATGGTGATAGGGAAATGATCCGACGAATGGGTCAACGGTAAAAGGAGTCCTGCCATCCAGACTAATTCATCCTCGAATTTCGTAGACTATTGGTACTTGGTCACTTGATTCGTGCGCTGTTCTCTACTCCGTAAGGACACTCAAAGAAGCCCGTCCCACTTAGTGGCCCATCACCCCTGTAGTTTAATTCCACTACCAGCAGAGATTCGTAGACCCATGCACAGAGTGGACGCCCTGAACCAATGAAGATGCTGTACACCTATTAATCGTACGATTGCTCAGTGCCAAGAAGCCTTCCAAATGGCTTGCTTCCCTTGATCTATGCCCACCAGCATTGGCTGCTGAGTATCAGTCGATTTTATCCAAACGAGCCCAAATTGATGTGTCTATTCAATGAGATATTCTGGTTTGCTCATCCCTGCTTTATAGTGAAGATTTTATTTGTGTATAGCGCTTGTCCTGGTAATGCTGTATATGACTGTGGCTGGGAAACAGGGGGTAAACGCGAATGCTGGTCAGGAGTGCTTGGAGTTCTAACGGACAATGTGTCAAGAACTTTCTCTTCGTGCGCCCTGCTATGCTTCCATGGCTGAAATGTCAAGGATAGGGGTGCACTCTATGCCGGAATCTCCATCACTTCCATACCCTGTTCAGAATTTGCTCAGCCGAATTTGTAGTCCCGACTTCGCTTAGATTCAGCATCCTACAGCAACATGCATCCATTACTTGAAAACATGACGTTCCTTCAGTTGCCTTGTGAATAGCTCCACTCAAAGCACCGCTCAGCCTTGGTCATAAAATGTCCACCGCATCAGGGTCCGATATCAACTACGGTGAGTGTCTTCCCTTTGAGACTTAGCTGCGAAAGCACAGAAGGAGGCGTGAACGTCCCACTGATACTTGAGCCAATTCTTCGAGCAGCTGGTCCGTATATCTGTGCAGCATGGGTTAGTTGCTCCTATGCTTCCCGGCGGCAACAGTAGAGATAATTGACGGGATCATGCCCCAGGCTTTGACAGGAGTCGCAGGACTAGCGTTGGTCTTTCGGTATACCATCAAGACATGGATTCGATGGATGTTGCCTCACGTTAGTTCCCCGGAAAGAGTCTGGGGTATGGAGGATATTCTGTACGGCACTGCATATGCGTTTGATGTCTCGCACATGGTCTTCATTCAGCGCAGGTCGGTCATTCTGGAGCAAGAAAATGTGCCTCGAGTTCCTTCTGACACATTGACAAGCTTTGAGAATGGCCTCGGGAGGCACATGTGGTTCCTGACGGATTTGGAAAGAAAAATGGCGTTGAAGAACGAGTTCATTTCCCAGCCGCTGGGTGAGTGGCTTTCCTTGTCATGCAATTTAGACACTCATGGACTGTCTTCCAGCTGTCACTGCGTCCATGTTGAGTCGCTCCGGCATGATGTGTTTCCTCTACACGTGCTTTAGCAGCATCGATAAGCATATCCGGGTATCCATCCTCATGTGCATGGCAATACAGGTCGTGGTGAACATGGTGACTGTGGTTCAAATTATCGTGCAGTGCGGACCCGATCCCTACCATGCAGTATGCCGTCCTCCCTCTCCCTGAACATCCCATTTCCTGACACATAGCTGACTGGTGGAACTTCTGGCGACCTCAATAGTCCAATCGAGTCAGTTACTTTCACTACATGTGGGATGACCTACCGTCTGATGGGTCCGTGGTTTGTCAATCACCAGAAGTGCAGACCACTATAGGATTCGTTCAGGGTGGTATGACCTCCGGCTACCATTTCTCCGTTACTTCACGCCGTACTGATGGATCACCAGGCTTCAACACGACCATTGATTTCTTCTTGACGGCACTCTCAGCGTTGCAATTATGGCGTTTCACAATCAGGGCAACGGACTCTGCTCCCTCACAGCACAAGCCACTTTTCAGTCGGATCCGGCGAATGCCACGACAGTCGCTTATTCGTCGTCTATGGCAGACTCTTAGTCTCAGCGGGCCGTTGCTACTATCGGGGATTGCATCTATCGTGAAAACATATGTAGGCAGTCGGGCAACAAGAATTATTGCTATAGCTGACCGAATGGAGTACAGTTGCTGAAGACCCTTGGTGAGCGGAACGATATAACACGTGAGTTATCATCGGAAATATTGTCGAAAGCAACACTAACATAACAGACAACACTGTCCCCTTCAACTATCATCTTCCCGCACAGAGACACCGAGCCTTCTCACCCAGGAAGGCCATACTCTATTGAATCTTCAGAACAGGCTCTCAATCCAGGCGCCCTGCCTAGGATAAGGGACAGCTCCCCCTCCGCGCGCTGCCTGACACCCGCCCGGCAACC
>NW_020798223.1:0-65367 GCF_002237265.1 Aspergillus thermomutatus | reverse complement strand
CGCCACACCTGGTATACACTCGTGCCGTACCATAATTGCGTCCATGGAAGTTCGTAAACGTCCAGAGAACAACAGGCCCGTAGCGTGCTGGGTGTGCCCACGGCCCCCCCATGTCTTAACTCCATGGCCACAAACACGAGCACCGCACAATCCGGCTATGAGACCAGAAAAAAAAAAAAACAAAAAAAAAACAACAAAAAAAAAAAAAAAAAAAAAAAAAAAAAAAAAAAAAAAAAAAAGGAACAAAAACACTCAACCCTCTTGCCACCAAACCCCCCAACCAGCGACAGTTCTGCTCTGCATCTCCTCTTTGATGATACCCTAATGCGTGCGCGTGTTTTGTTACACTTACATTGTGGATAGGTGTCCTGGGATTGGGACATGATCATGCATTTCTCTTCTCCTGTGTATATTTTTTTCTAACCAAACTATTTTCATGATGATAAAGGCCAGGCGTCGCTAGGGTATTCGGTCTGGGAAGCATCGGACACTGAATAAAGAGCATGGTTATCATGTCTCTCTGTTCAGTTTTATTTTCCTAGAGTCATTTCCTTTGTGTGATACATGTGACGTGACATGACCCCAAAGACAGATGAAAACCTTTATGTACATCTGATTGATCCTGGTACATACTAGCCGCGTTGATTAAATGCCTTGGTGCCTTGAAATCGCCTTGGTATTCTAGGGTAGATACCTCAGGATAGAAATAGACCAAAGTATGACTGAAATTTGGCTCGTCTACCTCGTGCATACGTCATGTATAATTTGAAACATATGTTATTAATTATGTATCCCATCATGGAAAGTCGGGATCTTCATCTTGAGAGATAGACGGCAGCTTCTTTGATCGTTGAATATGTGTAAGAACATCTGTACAGCCAACCAAATCTCCAACCAGACACATCCTGCCCTGCTCTCAGACCCGTAACCTAAATACCCTCAATATCGCCATACAGATATCATATACATCCTAAAAATGCAGCAGAAAATGAAAGAGGTAATCGCAGACAAAAGACAACACAACATACTTCATCAGGCGTAGACATCGACATCGCCGTTGCTCCTAAGAGTACCATCCTCGATAGCTCTTCCTTTGCCTTTACTCTTGGCATTCACAGCCTTCATGCGCTTGATGGCTTCGCTGAAATCGAGCAGATTGTAATCCTTAGGCATATGCTCACCACTGTAAATGCAGAGGACTCTCATTCCTGGTTTGTAGACCAACCCGCTGAGCAGTTTGGGAGTGATGAGGAAGTATTGGCCGCCACCTCCATTGCGAGCGGGAGCGCAAGCGATATCGACTAGGCGTCCATGAACCATACGTTCGTTTCGTGGGTCCATACCTTGGTTGATCTCGTCAACGACGCGGAATGGTGAGGCCGATAGCGACTGGAGGGCCATCAGGTAGAAAATGGTGCTGACAGCTCTCTCTCCACCCGACTGTCGATGAGAATCAAGTACGGATAAGTTCTCGTTCTCTCGAAATTTCACTTGGATCTGGATTGACCATTGATCGAAATTGCTGCCCCCCGGCTCGCCATCAGGGCCTTCCTCGTCTTCTGCCTTATCCAAGGTGACTTGACCGGCACATCCAATGCGAGCGAAGGAGTCTGAGAAAGCGTCGCTGATGCTCTTCACAAGCTCTTCTAATTTGGGCTCCCATTGACCACGAATTTCGCTGATGGCATGGTCATACTCCACAAGCTGATTCTGGAACTCGGATAGTTTATTTCGCAATTTCTCGATCTGCTTTTCGCGCTCCTCGAATTCCTTGATCACGTTTACGTTGCCTCCTTGCACGAGTTCTAGATGTGCTCTCTCCGAATCGATGTCCGCTTCGAGCTGCACCAAAGTATGGTCAGCCAGTGTGGGCATTAATTCACGCAAGTCCTCTTGAACATTGACGGCCTGTGCGGCCCTGTTTGCTAATGGGAGCAGCTTCTTCACAGCTTCGGTTTGAGCAGCAACATCTTCATTTGCCGCTTTCACCTCGGAATACTTCTCCTCTAGCCTCTCCTTGTGATGTTGATTGCGTTCTGTCAACGTCGAGCAATCCGAAAGGCCCTCAATGCGACGTATGCTAAGTTGAATGACTTCCTCCTGTAGTGTGCGAAGGTTCTCAACAGCATCCTGCGCGTATGGTCAGTCTTCAAAAATGCATGGTAATGATAACTTGATAACTGGTCTAATGACTGCCGTACCGCATATTCAAGATTTGCCTTGGCCTTTTGAATCGAAATTTGATCTTGTCGACCACGAATTTCAATAACTTTGACTCTGATCTCTCCAAAGAGTCTCTCGATATCTTTCTTCTTCGCTTCTTGCTGACCTATTTCATGATGTGAGACGAGAAGTATTGACAGACGAGCGAAGAGAAAGATCGCAGACTTACGAATCCTTTCAGGAATAGCCCTATAGTTGATAAGTGCTGTCTGTTTCTCGGCTTTCTCCTTTTCAAGTGTAGCCTGGGTAGAAAGAGTGAGCGAACGTAAGAGTTCTAGGACCGCCGTTGACTTACCCTCTCGCGATCTAGTTCCTTCTTTTCTTCACCCATCCTGTGCAGTCGGCTTCGCTCTGAATCCATCTTTTCTTTTACTTGTCTTACTTCGTCCTTGAGGGAGAGAATTTTCCGCTCAATCTCTTGCTTCGCTACAATATCCACTGCTTGCGAGGTCCAGATCTGCGCCGGTCTAACCTGTCTCACACGGGTTGAAACCGCACCGGGGCCATACTCCCGTCGCCGGACAATCTGGTAGTTTTGCTTTCCAGCTACCCAGGAGCTTATCGACCCATTTTCCAATCTGGAGAAAGTTTCGTCCGAGATTCCCTGTAAATTTATAGGTGTTTGATGCAACCGATTTTCGCTGCATAGAACGGCGAGCACAGGCTCAGGACCGCTGAGAAAGTCCTTGGCCCATCCGTCAAAACCCAAGGACCTAAGCTCTCCATCCGAGACGGGCGGGCGAAAATTTTCTAGAGGTTTCGTTGAAGTCCTGATACTAATGTCATGAAGCCTCATTTCGGTGATCAGGGCTCTTTGCAGGGTCCGAAAGTCATTTCGAGTCTGCGTGGTGAAGGCAGTAAAATCCGTGCGCTGTAATAACGACTCAACGGCGTTAGCATACTTGGGATCTTTGACCGAGCAGGTGACGATTGGCGGCCCGAAAACTTCCTTCTCAAACTTATCCTGATTGTCTTGCAACCACTTGTAAGCTTGATACGAATGCTGTGACGCTCCACGAAGCTTGGCTTCTTGCTGCCCTGATTGGGAGGCGAGACTGTGCAACTGTTGTTCTGCTCGTCTGATCTGATCGTTCTTCGACTTGAGCTCTTCAACAAGGGGCAGTCGAGCTTGCTGGATTTCATTCGCTTTTCCCTCAAGCTCTCTGGTTGCCAGGCGCTTTTCTTTCTGCGGAGACAGTCAGCATGCGTTCTGATCACGTCGTAAGGGCACCCACAATCCTCTCATTATACCAGCCGATATCAAACTCAGCCGGTTCGTCGTTCAACTCGCGATTGAGCCTGTTGATTGTCTGCTGGATCTTGGTCGCTTCTTGCCTGTAACTCTGGCCACTCTTTTTCTCAGCCTCAATCTGGTTGTTGAAATCCTTCAGCGCATCGTCAAATTGTTCAATTTTCTTCACGATCTCTGTGGCGGCGCGGTCTGCTTGCTCAAAGCAGCGCTTCTTGTACTTGACCACTTCTTCCAGCTGAGAGCAATAATTCTGCTTTGCATTGACGGCTCTCAGAGCGGGTTCTAGTTCAGCCTTCAAGTCCTCGAGCTCTTTTTGGAGTTTTGCCTTCTCTTTCTTCTTCTGCTTCAAGTCCTTGAGGCCGTCTCTGTATTGAACAACCGGACGGAGATGCTCTAACATCTCGATCTTCCTCTTGATCTGGGCTCGTTGCCGCATTCGCTCAACGTCCACTCGCTGCATCTCCTGTCTGTTTTCGAGGTTTGCTAGCAAATCTTTGTCACTCTTGTTATCCAACTGCAACTTCTTTTGTTCAGCTCGAAGCTTCTTCAGACTCTCATGCCACTCGATCATCTCTGGTCCCGCAGCGGCCCTCTGCGTTGAGTTAAGCAGTTCCACAGGGGTCAGGGCAGCAAACTCGCTGACTTTGTCTTGCGGCAAGAATTGACACAAGTTGTCGATCTGAATGGCGAAGGACTGAGCCAGTTTTTTAACCTGTGCGAGAGAAGCTTGCTTCCCGTTGATCGTGAACGAGCTCTTGTTGCCTTCGCGTTTGATTATCCGACCGATAACCGGATTTTTGCGGAGTTGTGGCCCCCCAGCCAGTTCAATCTCAATGCTGGCCTCTCTGCAACCATGTTTGACGAACTCGCCCGGATCTTTCGCGCGTCCTAAGTGCTATAGATCGGCGTGGAACCTGTCAGCAATTTTGTCGTAGTGTCTCAAGATGAACATCGCCCGTACCTGCGGGCCCCATCCCAAGCCCAGACAAATTGCACAGACAAGTGTGCTTTTTCCTGTTCCATTCGGGCCAATCACCATGTTAAGTTTCGGCCCAGGGAAAAACTCCGCAGACGTGTAGGTCACGAAATCGGTGACTTTAATGCGCACAATAGCGCCGGGCTTGTAGCCATCCTCATCCACCTCACCGTTGGCTAAAGACCTTGTTTGCGAATTGGAGGTTTGTGCAGGTCCGGGACCAGCCTGAGTAAGCTCAGGAGTGGTTTGCTCCGTACCTTCATCACTGCCTTCGTTACTATCTTCACCGTCGTCTTCTTCCTCATCTGCGCCATCCTGAATAGGTAGCCGACGGCGCTTGCCGTTGCCCAAATTTCGTGACACAGGCGTGGGGTCTCTTGACGAGTTGGTCGACGTTTCATCATCATCTTCGTTGTCTTCCGACCGCTGCCGACGGCGGGGAACCGTGCTCAGAGATGGCATATTGGCAGATACGCGCGGAGTCCTTGTGAAAGTCAGCGTACCTGACAGAAGGGCGTTGCCTCTTTCGACATCCTGATACGGATCGTTTGGAGTTCCTGCGCGGATGACGCGACGCGACTCCCGATGAGGCTAATCAATCTATTTCCACAATGAGCAGGCGGTAGAAAGAGGCAATTCCACAAATGTTCTCTCGGTGCAGATCACCCTATCAACATCATACTTGCTACCTTAGGCTAGAAAGATTATCAACGAATAGAATAAGAATATCCGTCATCATGCCTGCTCCTCAAAATGTACCGAAGCTTGTCTTGGCTGCTGCAGTTACGTCAATTACCATCGCAGGAACACTTTACGGCGCCGGCGTCAAGACCGAACAAGAGGTTGCTCAGGTATGATCCCTCTCACCCATGGCAAAAGAGTGTGTCGATCTGACAGACTTGTTCTGCGTGAGATAGACGGCCCAGAAATCTCAAGAAGCTACGATTGACGAGCGAATTGCGTCACTACGGGCCATGCGACAGAGCCTGATGTCTAAGAAGGAACTTGTTGAGAGACAAATCGACGACCTCGAGAAAAGAATTCAGGAGAGGGCACAGAAGGGTCTCGGCGAGAAAAAGGAGACGCCCCATAATGGACGGTGAAAAGCATACATTGTGATCAATGAGGACTAAAATGACCATGGTCTTCCTTTCCTGGTTGCTATCTGTCTAGAAGCATATCGCGGGCTCAGCTGCTGCTCGGGTTCAATCGCAGCCGCCGAGCGCTGGGTCGATCAGGCTATGCAACCAAGCTACCGGAAAAGCTTCACAGCAATATTTCGGCTATGCCAAGACCGGGTTTAGCTGAACTGCGGAGCGACCGTCCAATCTGTGATTCCATGGCTTCTACTAAGAGGATGAAAAGAGGCTGCTCCGTAACGGAGCTTTTTGAAGCCAGGACTCAGTCCTTCAGCAGGTACAAGCTATAGTCTCGCGAGGTATACGTTTGGATGTCCTCCACCCCAGCCAAGGAGACGATTTAGTGGTAAAATTTACGATCCACGCTCACAGACAGCGGAGCCAGTGTGCATGGAATTCTATATGAGATTTGGCAGTCAGAGCATATCAATTGAATTCTGGGGCTAGGAAATGGGTATATCTCAGGGGTATGGAGTCAAAGCCAATTTATACATAACACCTCATATCGTGGTCTTTTATCAACGAATGACATCCCGGAAACCATGAGAACAGCACAATAATCATCAGAAATATGCTCACTGCACTGGTTGGTAAGCGGATTAATCGTCTAGGATACCTTGTGCAAGCGCCGCCAGACTGGCCTCATATCTTGCTGGGTTGTGATCGCTGAACATTCCTGGCCCAAATCTCAACTCTCCAAAAAGAGACTCGACGTCTCGGATAAACTTCAATTGGACCCTCGTTGCAGGCCGACCAAGCCTTGGGTAGCCGTCCCCACCAAAGTCAGACGTAAAAGCATTACGTTGAAGAACACGCATCGTCTCTACCACAAAGACCTCTCCAGGAGGCAGCAGCTTGGGGGCACACATCTCTTCTCGAAGCGCCTTCAATGTTTTCCACGCCCAGGCGTCTTCCCCAACGCCATCGCCAGCGTGCAGAAGCATGGGCGCTTCGTTGACATAAAATTTGTTAACAATGCTCTGCCTCAGACCTTCCCAAACTCGGTATCGCACATGCGACTTGGCCCCAGTAGTGTCACTCTTGAACGCGACAGATACAGTGTGCATATCGTGCAAGATGCCTAAAGAAAGACTTGGTACCACATCTTGGCCGTTGACGATCGTCGTTATTAAGCCACGAGTTGCACGGCGTAGGAATGGGGACATAGCAGACGGGGGACCGTACGCATAGACATGGATTGGACGTCCAGTGGGGAGATAGAAGGGAAGACGGCTCTCTTCAGCTTCATCGTCATTGTCCCCCTGGAGCATCCGCCGCGCGGCAGACCGAGGTGTAGCGGTTACAAATGAGGTTCCGGATTGTTCGCTGTAAGGTTCCGAAATCATAGTGGCTAGAAGTGCGGCAACACCACCCCCTAGGGAATGGCCGCACAACACTACGCCGTAATCTGGAAACTCTTCAAGAGCGGCCCTGATGGTGATCATAACTCTTCCGCCACCTCCCATCAGAAGGCGCTTTGCCGATGCGTGCATACCCTTGTGAACTTTCCAGCTTCTCCCTTGCCATACGAGGTCATCATAGTCGCAAGTCATATCTGTAAGAATGTCTTCAAATCCCCACGTCCCTCTGAGAGTCAGAACAACAGCCTTTGAAGCATGGTCCAGACATACATAATGAACCAAAGGGAAACCGCTGTCAGTCTCGCCCGCGGCATTGGTTCCTCCCGCCGGATCAACGAAAGAAGACAAGAGGATCGTTGACGCTGGTAGTCCCGCGTGGTCCGAAAAATCAGAGTGTTCCTGGCTGTCGGTTTCCCGATGAGGGACAGCCTTGGTTGGCCTCGTCACACCCATCACTTTCAAAGCGTTCGACCCATATGAGGCCGAGGAGAATCGGCAAAAGCGTCTGATGTTCTGCACAAAATGTTGCTCGGGGAATATACCGGGGATTATGCCGTCTCGATTCAGCGATCTGATAGTCTCTACGTCGTCGTATGCGCTCTTTCGTGCACGATGGGCAAGTATGAGTGACGTCTCCGAGCCCGCTGTTGCTAAGGAGTATATACTGGGTGCGAACGAGGTAGTCCTCTGCTGCCAACCCGAGGAAGTTGGGCGGCCATCTCCACCGAGAGACACAGCCATGTCTGTCTCGGATCGCGTCAATGACAAGGAGCTGCTACTGCGCACATGGGTTCTTGTAGCGGCTGGTGAGTTTGGCCGTGTTCCTGTGGATCGGAGAGTGTATGAGTCTGATTGGCTGATGAAAGACTCCTGGTTCAATTCATGCACAGTGAAATAATCAGTCTGCGCATCACTTTGGGGCTTGTTCGGTGTTTTTGCTCGACGTGTCTGAGTGGGAGAGGTTCGCAATCGTAGGTCATGTAAGGGTGATCTCGGCACGCCTCTGTTTGCGACCGGCAACGATGTTTTATCAGCGGGAGATCCTGTCGTCTTGATTGCTCTTTCCTCAAAAGTTGGCCTTGTGGACGTGTCATAGCGGGCGGATTTCTTGTCACCAAGAAGCCCTTTCTGCATCTTGTTGCGCTGGGTCGCAATCTTTGAGACCGGCTGGGCACTCGACTTATCGAGAGAGGATCGTTGTGCTGCTCGTTTGCCAGCCTCGTCTCTCCCGGCACTAGCTGGTTTTACCTTCTGCGCCAATTTTGTCAGCGAACCTTTCCCGAAGGCACCTTTAGATCCTGTGCTTTGTTCGTTCACAGAACCACTGCTGGAAACTTCACGGGATTGTTTTGCAGCACCCGACTTGACATCCCTTGCTGTTCCTTCCGAAGAGCAACATGTTGAAGTCAATCCTGGTGCGACCCGATTATGGGGATTGTCATGTTCAATAAGACTCTTTATGTGTCTCGTCGTTGAAGGCTGGTCAATGGATAACCCTTCGCTGTTGCGAATTCGGGCATGGGGACTGGTTGTATCATCATTTTCGTTATCCATTGGCGTCTTGACATCTAGCAAGGTGGCTGGTAATGCAGGAAGTCTTTTCGTATCGATCGCATTCCCGGGCCCTCGCGAATTGGGGGTTTCAGGCCTGTGAGACGGCCTGACATCCGCATTTTGTATCTTATTGAAAGCAGTCCTGAAGACAACAGTGTGCTTGGGTAGTTGGTGCATAGTAGAAAGACCGCCGTTTTCATCCGATCGGTCATTGTGAAATCTTTCCTCAACCATCATCATCCCGGGAGGAGCAGCAATTTCGGCATTGTCGTCATCATAGATATCGACAGTTATGGTCCGCGTGGTGACCACATCGGATTTGATTGAAGCACGACAACCCCGCGGAAGTTGCCTCATTATGTGTAGGCGAATGTCTTCGTCAGAGACTTGTTGATCGCTAGCTGGAAGCAACATTTGGGGCACCTCAGAATGTTCGACCACACTCGATGGCCGCTGCACAGCATCGAAATTTTCCTCCTCGTTGCCGGGCGATATGAAAGATGATCGTCTAGTCGCAGAACCTAACGCGCTCCGAGAATTTCCTGCGGGCTCGATTGGATGAGTGCCAATGACGTCGGCCCTTGCGCCATTGTCTAAGATCACAACATCCCAAACAGTCTCATGACCGCCGTTGAGGCGCATATGCCTTTCAGTGCTTTTCCGCCCCCATCTTTGAAGCATCGCAAAGCCGACAGTTCCGACGAGAAGGTCGCCGACACCGATATTGTCGGTACCGATTTCAGCATTGGGACTTCTGAACTCCCGTCGAATAAGCGTTATGATAGCCGCAATGGCTCTCGAAGATTCAGTCGAGCCAAGGATTGCATCAAGAGTAGACAAAAGGGCCTGAGACACATGTGCAGCAGAGGAAAGTGTTGTTGACGAGAAATGGAAAGTTACGGCTGCAAAGAACGAGGCCGAGGTGACTGTGGTGTGCAGGGCAGCCAACTGGATCCGATATCAGCTTGATGAACGGGTAGAAAGCAAAAAGCATAATTCAGCATACACTTCGTTCGAGTAACGACTCCGCCTCCACTTTCCCGCGCTCTCCACTGCTTCGAAGAGCAATATCCCGCCCGGCTCTTGTAAGAATCCCCTCAATGACTGCTCTACTGAGTTCCAATCCTGTCAGCGTCGTGACTCGCGCTCCTTCAAGGGCAATGCCGCCGAAAAAACTCCCCAACTTCAGAGACAATGAGGTCGATTGAGTCAAGATTGACAAAGCAGAGGCAACTGGCCGTGGGAGTAGAGTAGCCCCTGAAGTAGCTGGCACATGACTTGCGCCATCATCACGATTCAAAGCCTGCTCAATATCGCCTTCAACTTCAACTTGCTCGCCGAAAAATGATCCAAAACCGAGCAAACGTGACATTCCGAGCCATAGGGTAGACACATGGGTCTAATGTGCATTCATCTATTGTAAAGGCGTGTCAAGATCATGGCAGCCTCGCGACGTAATGCGACATTCAACCAGGGTTGACATAAGACATGAACGCATGTTGCCAAGCCGGTAGATACTCAGAAGTTGCGTCAGAAACTCAAAAGAGCCTGTCCCTGGAGACAAAACGCCCAACGCGTAGATCGGTGGGAAGCAACGAGTCAACGGCCAGTGTATCTCGCGTTTGGAGGTTGATTCGTTGAGATGCGCCGGCGGATGACATGTGATTCCGTCTTTTTCCCAACAAGAGAGCGCGGGTCGGAGGCCGTCAACTCAAAACTCAGGAAGTAGGTGGTGACAGTTCATCATTACAATCCCACCCCTATCTAATTGTCTATGTCATGCGAAGTATCTGAAATCGCGAATAGTAATTCATTCTTTTCTAACGCTATGACAGATATGAAAATGTTCGGTATGTGCACAGTCTCGAACGATGTCCACGACACATGCATATCCAATATCTACAACTAGAGGCCAATAGCATAGCTTCCCGATATCACATCATCGCCTTCAGGTCCCCGGGATACTGAACTTTCCTGACTTTATCCCTGTTGCACTCGGAAATCCCGCAAATACCGGCCAATCCCATGCTTTGCCACAGGTCGGCCAGGAGCCCTCTCATCACCTGCTTTGCTCCTTGCTTCCCGTCCACAGCCAGGCCATAGATTACCGGACGGCTTACTAGAACTGCCTTGGCCCCTAGACAGAGAGCCTTGATGATGTCTACGCCGGTCCGAATGCCGGAATCAAACAGAACGGTCATCTTGTCACCTACTGCGTCCACAATTCCAGGGAGCACGTCCAATGAGCCGATAGCGCCATCGACTTGCCGACCTGTGCAATGTCAGAAAGAGTAAAGCAAGCATGTCGAAAATTTCGCTTCTCCTTTTCGATGGGGTCAACTCACCTCCATGGTTGGAAACAATGATGCCATCGCACCCCGCCTTCAAGGCAAGCTTTGCGTCTTCCACATGTTGGATGCCTTTGAGGACAATTGGACCGTCCCAATTCTGCCGCAGGAAAGCAATTTTTTCCCAGGTGTGAGGTCTGCCCGAGAAAACGTCCCCGATCCATGCGCGGGATGCCCCGAGGATATCCTCTTCGACCTTGGAGCCCGATTCCTTTTCGAACTTGGCGCGAAAGACTGGATCACTGAAGCCGATCTGATTGCCGACACCTTTAATGAAAGGCACATAGGCGTTGTCTAGATCCGCAGGTCGCCATGCAAGGGACCAAGTGTCTAGTGTGACCACAAGAACAGAGAATCCGTTCTCTTTCGCACGCTTGAGCAATGACATAGTCACATCATCGTCCTGAGGCCAGTAGAGCTGGTACCATCTTTTCCCATCTCCGTTCGCCTCGGCAACTTCTTCAATAGTGCTGCTACTGGCTGTGCTGAGGATGTATGGTACTCCGACCTCAGCACATACTTCAGCCACACCCGTCTCCTTGTCGTCGTGGAAGAGACTTTGAACCCCCACTGGGGCCATGAGTATGGGGGTCGGATACTCCTGACCGAAGAGATTTACAGACAAATCCTGGTTATCCGTCTAGAAAGCGTATCATCAGTTACCAACAGGTGCATTCACAGTAGCTACTGCATGGAACGAACCGGCTTCATCATTCTAGGTACTCTACAAGTGACCATTATTTCTGCGCATTAGTTCAAATTCGTTTACGTTGCAAATCAGTTGTAGTAGAATGCATAAGCTTACAGCTTCCATTGACGGAATGCCAGCCGATTGGCATCCATGGTGGCTTTCTCGCCCGCTCCGCCAGCGACATAGTTGAATGATCGCTCTCCCAAGGCCTTGCGTGCCTGTTCTTCAAGCAGGCGAGGGTCGGTGGTGACATTGGGCCTCATGCCCATCATAGCTCCACGGCCATAGATCTCTGTCTGAAACTCTCCGTAGTTTTCGGGCATTTTGGGCGCGATTGATGTCCAAGGACACTTTAGATGATTGTAGAGACAGAAACAAAGCAAGGGTCAGGGATAGACATTATTATCGAGCTTCTATCTGGTATGATGTCAAGTCATCGCTTAATTACCCCCACGTAAGCGAGATTATGCCTCGGCTTGGATATGCGGAGATCTGGGGTGTTCTGCCTGAGGCATCAGTTGCTCAATGCCGTCCCTTGGCTCTTGGGTTCTTGGTTGAAGGCTAGACTCGAAAAACAAAGCATCATCTGCATGCGACTATTGAAAATAAAAGAATGATATGTCTACAGGTCAAAGGATGATAGCTGATCAATACTCAGCTTAATCTACGAACTCTATCTCCCCCAGTCCTGCAGAACCCAGATTCATAATACTCGCAGGACTTCACAGTGTGAGACAGAGCCATTGTTCGATAATTATAACGTAGCAGATGCTCCGATACTGTGACTGAAGACTTTTAAGGCTGTCACCAAACTCACCACTAGACTGTTGATGGCCATCATGGCATTGACTCTCATCGCGGCATTGATGGTAGAGTCGGTGAGGCACACGGGGGCGCACTGATCTGTTTCCTCACTGATCTGTTTCCTCACTGATCTCCCAACGTAGATCTCCGAAGATCATGGGGATGATCTCATATTGCGATCACCCAGAATGACTTTGATCCAATTGATAGCAGCAAGATATGTGCTTTTTATTATTGAGAAAGAAAAATTGCATCGTCAATCGACACTGTACCCTAGTTAGAAAATCGAGTAGCCACTGTAAGGGTAGATAAATCTCAAACAAAACTCTAAAGTCACTGATAGATAAGCATCGTGAACCCCATCAGTCTGGAATCTTGGCATTTAGCCACTGTGACACACATTCATCGACTTTTTCGCCATTTCTTCTGCCCTTATATTTCTTACGCACACTCTTAATTCTGCTTTTGGGACCTTTCTATGTCAATTGCGTAAACAATAGTCTGGCGATACCCGTTGTCTTCCATTTAGAGGCATCAATTCACTAACAGACCCAATTCTACAGGGAGGGTAATCCTCCATATATATTACAGGATATAGATACTCTATACTTGAAATTTGACGCTCCATAAGTGATCCAACAAAATGGTGCATGAACAGGCATCAAAGGCGGACGTGGAGTCACCGCCGGCTGGGGTCAATGAGAGCGTATCAGAGAACTCAATCCTCGATGAGGAGAGGGAAAGGCTTCTGATTCGCAAAATCGACTTTTACATCCTGCCTTTCGTTGTTCTTCTCTATCTGTTCAGCTTTCTTGACAGGGGTAGGCTTCGGATCTCACCTTGTCTGTCTCATCAATGCACTGACTTTTGAACCAGTCAACATAGGCAATGCTCGCCTATATGGATTGGAAGAGGACCTGGGCCTGGTAGGAAATCAGTACCAGGTTGCGGTGTCTATTCTCTTCGTGACATATTGTGTATGATTTGATCCTTGCCACAACAGGGATTGATCCACCAGTGGCTAATCATGTGGTGTTGATAGCTGTTCGAGGTACCGTCTAATCTGGTCATCAAGAAGCTGAGGCCATCACGCTATATCGCGTCCATTGCCATTATTTGGGGTGTGATTGCGACGCTGACCGGCATCACTCAAAGCTACGGTGGTTTGATTGCCTGTCGACTTCTTCTAGGTTAGTATAGAACCTCGACTGCTACAAGGCTGCCTCAATGCCAAGGCTGATTTTTGTAGGTGTGGTGGAAGCTGGGCTCTTTCCTGGTCTTATGACATATCTCACGCTCTTCTACGGAAAACGTGAACTCGCTCTACGGACAGGGTACCTCTTCAGCAGCGCAGCCATTGCGGGAGCCTTTGGCGGTCTTCTAGCATACGGCATCGGTTATATGGATGGCGTTAGCGGGCTGAGGGGTTGGAGATGGATTATGATACTTGAAGGTATCCCGACTGTCATCCTGGGTGTGGCAACTTGGTTCGTTCTCGCAGACGAACCCGACACAGCCTATTATCTCAACGAAGAGGAAAGAGCGCTTATTATCCGCCGCCGCAGTCGCTATGTCGGACAGACTGCGTCGGCACAGAAGTTTCACTGGGCAGATGTCAAAGAAGGGTTTCTGGATTGGAAGATCTACGCTTTTAGCATCGGCCAATTTGGCGTCGATACTATGCTTTACGGCTACAGCACTTTCCTTCCAACGATCATCAAGGGGATGGGGTCGTGGTCCACTCCGGAAGTTCAGGCGCTTACCATTCCTTGCTATGCCTTAGGCGCACTGGTATACCTTGCTGTTGCGTGGCTCAGCGATCGACTCCAGCGTCGCGCATTGTTCATCTGCATTTTCAGCGTCATCTCTATGGTCGGCTACGGGATCCTCATCTCCGATGCCTCTTCCGGCGTGCACTACTTTGGAGCGCTGCTCATTGCCCTAGGATTGTATGTGACAGTTGGTTTACCGCTCGCATGGTTACCAACTACCCTTCCGCGTTACGGCAAGAGAACGCTGGCGACAGGTATGCAGCTTACTTTTGGCAATGTCAGCGGGGTGATGTCGCCCTTCTTGTATAGGACAACAGAGGCACCCCGTTATGTGCGCGGCAATGCCGTGACGCTATCTCTGGTCGGGTTTGCAGGCATTGTGTATGCTCTCATGTGGCTTTATTACCAACATGAGAATAACCGCAGAGCCAATGGTCTTGAGGACGAGAAGGTTGCAGGCATGACAGAGGAGGAAATTGAGGAGCTAGGTGATAAAAGCCCTCGGTTCCGATACGCTATATGAGGTTTTGAATGAGTATCTTAGACGAAATTAGACAAAATTAGATTATAGGGCAACAGGCATCTCGTCCCAGCAGCGTTTTCAACTTGACGATGTTATTTCACGCTTTGGCCGTAAATCTGCTTTCCAATGTAGCTTTCGAGATCCAATTCGACTAGATAGCTAAACGGTATGGTCAACAAATTTCGGTAATCTGTTGTTCGAGCAATGTCTGACATCTCTGCGATCTATACTCGAGTCTTGTGCTCCACCACATCTGGTATGACCTGTCTTGGCAAGTCAATGTTTATGCGCATTTTTTGACCTTCGCCGTCTTCTTTCATCCTTTCGAGTGTTCTTATCCGACTTCTGATGCCTCAAACCTTTACAGAGATTACCTCCTAAATAATATGTTTAATGTTCGTCCATTGTGGACGATAATTTTTCCCTTTGTGGCTGCCTTCACGGGCATCCTATATTACAGCCATGGTTCACCACTCATATATCCCAAGAACCACTTGTGTATTTCCCAATCACCATATTACCCAAGCTGGAATACTTGCATACATCCTTCTACCTCCGGTGCCTCTAAGGGCTCACACAGGGACTGGAGCCTTTTCTATCATCTCGGTGGATATGGACCTTGGGTTGAGAAACTCGATGGACCTGCCGAGTCGCAGAGCATTGACCCTCCAGAGGGGTGCGTTGTAAACCAGCTCCATATGGTATAGCCTCTTCTGATTTTTGCTCTTTTGCATGGTTCTGGCTCCAAATTCTAATTGATGCTCAGATGTCACGCCATGCAGAGCGATATCCGACAAAAAATGCCGGAGCTCGTATGTCACTGCTCGTCAATGATACTAATGTCCTTGAGAGGGCGTCAATGCTAGCAAGGATAAATCTAACCGTCGGTGACTGCAGGCCATCTCTCACTTCTCAACAGAATCAGAGAGGCGAACGTTGTTCTGAACGGCTCATTGTCGTTCCTGAACAACTGGACCTACTTCACCGATGAGCCATGGAAGGACTTTGACCAATTGACCAGAACCGGTCCGTACGCAGGCACCCTGCAAGCTTTCACGACTGGTGTTCGCTTCCTAACCCGGTATGAGCATCTACTACAGCCTGGCCGGAAGACGCGGATCTGGGCGAGCGACTCACAGCGCGTCATTGACACAGCAGCGTACTTTGCGTCCGGTCTCTTCGGTCTGGACTGGGAGAAGAGTGATAAAGCCATTCTGGAGGTTATCCCCGAGACATTCGACCGACGTGCGGATACCCTCACGCCGGGGGATACGTGCCGAAGGTATATTGAAGACGCCGAGAACGGCCATGACAACGGCTACACCATGCTGGCGCAATTCCAAAATACATATGTTCCCGATATAGCAGCGCGACTCCTCTTCAAGGAAGAGAACCAGGAGATTGGACCGTTGACCAATCCGGAGGTCTGGAGCATGCAGGAGATGTGTGGGTTTGAGACTCTCGTACGAGGATCCAGTCCCTGGTGCAGTGTATTCACTCAAAAGGAGTGGGAATATTTCGCGTACACCCGCGACGTGATTCATTACTATCGTGCGGGCCCTGGCAATCCTTATGCTGGTGCGATGGGTTGGCTCTGGCTCAATGCCACGACAGCCCTACTGCGTGCTGGTCCTGGGGCTGGCACCATGTTTTTCAGCTTGTGGGTAGCCCTGATGGTGAAGAATCGACCCGTGCTTCTTCAGACGTCAAAAAAATTCATTTTGAGAAAGGAACTATACTAATTTTCGCCTATAGTGTTCATGACGGAGATATGGCGCCTTTCATCACCTCTCTGGAAATCTTGCAAGACTCAAAATACGATCCTTACTTGCCAGTCACACATGTTGCCGAGGACCGTACCTGGCGTACTTCATCGGTGATGCCTATGGGAGGCAGAATTGTCATCGAACGAATGGCATGCCAGTCATCAATCACGAATAATCAGGATTCTCCCGACGAGATATTCCTACGAGTCATCATCAATGACAAACCTATGCCTTTACCATACTGCAAGTCAGGACCAGGGTTTTCTTGCCCATTAGAGGAATTTGTCGATTATGTACGGCGACGGAGACGGGAAGTAGGGGAGTTTGGTGATGTATGTGGATTGGAGGGTGATATTGGACATATTACATTCTTGAAGCAGGACTAGAGCATGGCAAGTCAGGTTGCAGTTCAAATACTTGAATGCTTTACTGCGTGTAGTTATGTAGATCGGTCAGAGCCGTATGAGTGTGCGGCGTACACATGAACCCTTTTCTGCAATGATCACCTATATTTGGGCTTGCCAGCATCCATCCGATCAGTTTCCTATGTGAGACTCTATACCGAGGAGCCGAAATTGGGCGGTGAATAAGAAGAGTTGAGCCTTCCATACTCCGTAGGTGTACTTGGATATGACGCAATCACGTGACCGTATCCGGGCTAACGCACTGTTTATTGCAAGAACCAAATATTTGATAGAGCTCCATCCATCTCAACGAAAATCTCCTTGTGTTGCTATAGACAACGTACAAATATCAAGCCAAAGACAGGACTCTGCTTCCTTTACTCCCTTATGCTCCTCGACCTCCGGGATCGCCACTCTAAGACCAACATTCTTCTTTGTTCTGCGTCAGAGCTTTGCGCCGCCGCCGCCCTTCGCCATGGAGTACCATTTTGTGCCTCCGGAGGAGCGCGCTAAAGATGACAAGGGGAATCTTTTGCCCTGGGGCTATGTATACAAAGAGTTAGTTCTATCATTTTCTAAACCTATTATTTTCTCGCAATTTAGGACCTTGACGCTCTGGTTTGGGTAACTAACATGGACTCTGATTCTAATAGTGAAGCCCGCAACCCACGACGACCACCTGAAGAAAGCGGCCCCTTTGGCAAGAGAAGAAATGCTCGCTACGAGCAAGCGCGTTCGCGTACACGTACTGGCACACCAGCCAAGCGCGAAAATCCCAACGTAGCAGAGTTCGGGCGGCTGTTCGCCCAACAACAAGAGGAGGAGAAGAGTCGCAATACCCTGCCCAAGTCCTCATCCTCCTCCAGCCTTGACAACCCACGAAAACAGACCGAGAAAATCGCCACCGAGTGCATACTTTACGGTTACAGAAGCAAGGATTGTGAGTGGAAGGTCATCGATAAGTATGAGAAGATCTCTCGAGGCTTGATCTGTGAGGACTATCCTCGCAGCGATCCCAACTCGGCGAGTGGCTTCGCACAATTGCTTAGTGGTGGCGACGTGGTCATCCGGCCCAATCTGTCTGCGGATGCGAACCGCAAATCCAAACGCTATGCTGGAGGTTTCCACTGGATCAAGGTGACGTTTGACTCGACTATCGCTGCGGATCGCGCATGCTTCTACTCCCCCCAGGAGATCGATGGGCATCTGGTCTTTTGTGAACTCTATCATGGCTCGGGACCTGCGGACGATGTACCGATTCCTGTGGACTCGTCAAAAGCCGTCCAGTTCAAGTCGAAAGCACCGCGCACCTTGACCACCTCTCATTCTACTACATTTCTCCAGACGCAGGATAAAGATCGTGCAGCCACCTTACCGCGATCGTTTGCCATGAACAATCTGTCAGGTGTAGCCGAATTTCACGAAGAAGAGGAGTCGCAAATATCGACAAGCACTGCAAGCTCTGCCACCGCCACGGGAGTCGAGCAACCGCCTGCCCTTCAGCAACGCAATGTCGTCAAGGAACCAAAACCAGAGTCCGAATTCATGACACACATCCCCACAGTTCGTCGAACCAAACTACGCCCTATCGCAGAAGCGCTTCCGCCGCAGCCAACCGTGACAGAGCGTGTATTACGATCGATCCCTATCCTCAGTTGGTTTACTGGTGATATTGTTGGAGATGGACCTCAGCTACGGGAAGATGGAACCTTCGATTATGATAAATCTAACGCTTATTGGCGCTTCTGGTACATGGTGGACATGATTCTGGGGACCGACATTTGTGGACTAAAGGAGGAATCGTGATGTCCTTTCCATTTGCTGCCGCCACCATCCACATTCATCAAACCTCTGAATCTGAAGCTGAAATCCCTGTGACACAGTGGCTAGACTCCGAAGCAGCACAGCTATACTCTCATACAGTTCCTCTTCTCTGACGACCTGAATGAGATTCAAGAGAGGGGTGTCATGTCTATCAGTTCTCGGATACCCTGACTATGTATGATAACACTTTTGCCTTCCTTGCCAGTCTTCATTTGCGTCATACCAGCCCGCTACGTTTTATCTCATTGTTCTCGTATCTGCCTTTGTCTTCATGAGACATCGGTAATCTATGGTGAGAGTTGAGATTTCTTTGTATTTGCATTATTGGCGTGGAATACACAAGGTTGCTCTGTTACAGATGAATAGAATATCGCATAATCGACATCACCAAATAGTTACACTACAGATACAAATCAAACTACAATTTACCTGGATCGTGCAGCATCTTCCTGGCATGCAACAGCTGTAACCCAACTTGAACCAGCCGCCTATGTATGAGTGAATCTCGGCGGTTCACGCTCCGACATATCTCTCCGAATTAAGATACGAATTCCATTTGTGTTCAGAGTCGGTAGACAATCGACCCTTAATCCATCCAGTCTCAATCCTGTCATCTACCGCATCCCAACGCCGTTCCCTATCCCGACGAGGACGACAGCAGACCCAAAGGAGGTAGAAACAGAATCGCACTATATCGCAACTGCACACATATGAGGGTAAAGTTCGGTCCTATTTTTTGGAGATCACGTTCGAGTTGTGTATCAAATTAGGCATGGCATGCAATCATGTCTTTAGGTTCTCTCTGTCTCTTCCATTTTTAGGTCAAATTGAGATTTACTCAACATTGCTCTCGAAGTTCTCGCCCTCAACCAGGTCAGGGATATCGTCCTCATCCTCGTCCTTCTTGCCCTCGGCACCGGCCTGCTTCTGCATGTTCTGGTAGCTCTCGGCGAGCTTGCGCAGGGAGGCGAGGCTGTCGGGGCCAAGCTGGTTGAGGATACCGGGGACGAGCTCGGTGAGCTCCTTCTCCTCGCCGTTACCGTAGAGGGCGAAGGTGTTGGAGGGGACGGAGGCGTGGACTATTTCGGTTACTCATCAGTTTCTCGCCTTCGAGCCGGTGGTGGAAGCTGGGAAGTTGGAGCGAGGTACTCACCCTTGGGGGCGGCGAAGTGGATGACGTTTCCGTCCTCCTTGAACATGTTGACCTCCTCGATGGCCTGGATGGGCTGGACGTTCATCTTCTTCAGGGTGGTCTGGAGCTTCTTGTCGTCGGCACCGGAGGACTTGTGGACCTTCTTGACCTTGCGGCGGGGAGTACCCTTTCCTCTGTCGATGAAATTAGTCGCAGTCTTGAATTGTCAGTCGTTCGCATGATGTCGATTTTTTTCAGGGGATCTCGACGTCGCCGTGATCATGATTCGAGAACGGAGAAAAGAGATATGAAAGTAGCTTATACGTACCCTAAAAGAGAAGAAATTAAATGTTAGCTGTCAGTCATCCAAAATCGCTTGACCCGTCCACTTAGACGACAGTCGCGACATCACAACGCCCAAATGGTGCGCCTCTAAGCTCCAAATGCTTTGTCTCAAGCAGTCCGCAAAACACCGATTCTGACACCAGCACCTCGAAAATCCAAAAGAAAAAGAATAAAACGTACCAATCCGCACGCTCGCCTGCATCCTAGCCAGCTTTGCTTGATCCATTTTGACGGAAATAATGTGCGTTTATAGAGAACCTAAATCTGGCGCGGTGATTAGAAAGAAGACGTCAATAATCCAGATCTGTGGAACTCGGTAGGGACAAAATGTGCGGCTGCAATTCTGTTGGTGGGGAGGTGCGAGGTAGGATCAAGCGGGAGGGTTGAAGGTTGCGGTACCGGGTCAGGGAAAGACTGATGAGAACACCGTCGAAATGGTGACTGAAGGACGAGGGCTGAGATGAGGTCTGGATTGACTTACCGTGACTGAGGTGGTGTCTGGTGGGAGGAGGTTGAAGTTGCTGATGATGCGCATCTCGGCTCCCCGAGCACGAAAGTTCCAGTTGTGGTTTGTGTGGGGAGTCGAGCTCGCTAATTCGTTGCATCGGACGGCTTCTGAGCATTTACTCTACAAGCTTACAGATGGATTTTCATGATCCTGCTACGATTGTCAATGTTCTGAATCATTATTCTACAATATCATCATCAACATCACTTCTTGAGGTGCCTTTTGTTGGGTTGTGGGTTTGGCTCTTGGGAGCATCGAGAGGCTGCTCGGCTAAACCCTAAACGATCTCGAGGCCGACTTTGACAAGACTCGGCGTCACAACAGATTTTTGGACTTGATCCCAGCTAGAGAATACTATACATGGAAATCGTTCATAATATCTATGGGCTGCAGAGAGGAATGGGTTTGTGCCTGTCACGGATGTTGTCTTGCCTCTTAGAGTGAAGGTGGCGCTCAACTCCTTGCAAGCGGCATCACTTACCGAATCCGGTAATCTCACCATCTACCTGCCTAAACGCCAGTACCTGATCATGAATCGTTGATCACATATATTGCATATCGGGGGAGCGAGTATCCCACGAAGTTTAAGTCTGATAGTCCACTGATATGTTTACTCCTCCGATTTGAAAGGAAAATAGTTGCGCCACGGGTGTTCTTCCTGGAATCCCAGGACTGATTTGATCTTGGCATTGGTCAATGGAGCTTCGAACACCTCCATCTGTCTCGTAAATGGGACATTGGGACATTGCTGCTTGAGGAATTCCTCTGTCGGTGTCGTGCTTGTGATAGTATCATTCGTGGCGTTGAAGATCTGAAACCCAAGTCCCGACTTCTGAAGGGCCAGGTCGCACATCCGACCTAGGTCACGGGCATCCGTATAAGACCAACCATGGGCCTTCCATTTGGTAGGTTCATAGACGTAACTGTGAAAGAGCTGTTGTTCGTATTCTTCAGGCGCAATCACCCGCCCAATGCGAAAGACATAAATATCGGCACCAAATCGACGCGCGAAACCCCTTGCAACCCGCTCGCCGCAAACTTTGGCAATTGCGTACGTATCCGTTGGATTCGCATCGACTTCTTCATCTACCGGGAATGATGGATAATCTGCGTCACCTAGTGCGAAGGACACGCCGTACACCGTGACACTGCTAGCAATGATGATCTTCCTGATCCCTAGTTTACAGGCGGCCTCGATCACATTGTACGTAGAGACCGTGTTCGCCCGAAAGGTCTCATCATCAGGTGCGAGCATGTTGCGCGAGTAGCCAGCGAGGTGAATGACCGCATCTGGGGTCGGAGGAAGACCCGGTGGAAACGGTTCACTCAAGGCGAATTGACCAGACATGGCACTGAAGACCTGACCTGACTGTGTCAGGTCGGTTTTGAGTGTGCAGACTTTATCATTCGGGCAAGGAAGTAGATCCAAATTCAAGATTGTATGTTCGGCTTTAAGGAGCTCTGCGATAACATGCTGGCCGGCTTTACCGGAACCTCCGGTGATAATTACTCGAAGACCCATGATCAATGATTAAGGTATCAAGAGAAGGGATGCTTCGAATTAGCAGTATGGCTCCTCACGAGAGACAAGTTCTTTTGAAGCGACCAGGTTTGTGGAGATAGCCAGGTCAGCTCAGGGGCATTTTCCCCGCTTCCCCGCGCAGCGTCGTGGATCCAGAGCAGACAGAGCGGCAAAGCATATTTCCATCTGTCGTCTAAGCCTAATCATATTCAAAAGATCGCGGTGATAACCGAACTAGATATCACGATTTGGATCAGTATCCAAGCGAGGTGGTGCGAAAGACATAGAAGCATTCAAGGGGAAAGATTGAACATATATCGCAAATGTAAAAAAATATAGAGCACGCATATATATATGGTATCAATCAGGAAAATGCTTGAGAGATGTTCAAGACGCAGCTTTTTCAGAAATTTGAGCCTCTGTCCATTCCCACAGTTTCTTTGCCATGTCCGCATCAGTGGCATACTTGTTGTTCGTAGCATGAATCCCAATCGGAATGTAGTATGCACCGTTGGTCAAAAGCTCCCTCTTGAACCCAGCAGCCCATAGCTGGTTCAGAGCGCCTGAACGGACTGACCGAAAGAAAAACGAGAGAGCAGCAAGGCTGTATTTCGTGACGGGATCCGACGCCTTCGCTTGCTCGTACAGGTTGCTGGTCACTGCACCAGGATGAATGGAGACAGAGAGGATCTCCGGGTACCGGCGAGCAAGTTCAGAGGCGAATAGAATATTGGCAGCCTTGGAAGCGCCATAGCGTGCCCAAGTACTAGTAGCCAGCAGCGCATCCGTAGATGTCATGACATCGTACGACGGAGCGGCGGAGTTGGCCAAGGAGGCCACAGTTACTACCCTCACGTCGGCTGCGGGAGCGCTGGCAGCAGTCTTTTGCAATACCGGAAGTAGCAATTTTGTGAGCAGAAAGTGACCGATATGGTTTGTTCCAAATTGGACTTCAAATCCCTCCTCTGTGGAGGTTGGTGGGTTGCCCATGGTACCAGCATTTAAGATCAGGATGTCCAAGCGATCGCATTCAGAAGTGAATCTCTCAGCGGCGCTACGAATCGATGCGAAAGATGCTAAATTGAGAGCAATATGTCTGATGTCCACGGAGGTCGAAAGCTGCTCCTGAATGGAGGCGATGGCATCGCGAGCTTTTGTCGCATTGCGCGCACCCAGGTATATGCGGGATGGACGATGGTGCGCGAGCTGAAGAATTGTTTCTTTTCCAAGGCCAATGTTCCCTATCGGAGAGGACATGAAGAATCAGCAATCATGGCAATCATAGGTGACCCTCGAAGGACACGGCGCCATTGAATTTTACCTCCAGTAACAAAGATCACCTTGCCGGAGAGATCGGTGATATCACGTCTCGGCTCAAAAGATGCGCCCAAAAGACCAAAAGTTAATTCATTCAATGTAGGACCGACGCTTGAGTAGAAATCCAGCGGGTGAAGGATAGCATGGGATGCGAAGGAGCCAGCGACAGCCAGGTCGTTGAGAGGCATGTTGCAGGATGAAAATATCGGCCTAGCCAAAAATTATTCCAAAAGACGATCACCAAATCCGCCCTCGACGGTTCTCCTTTCGCCACAATTGTTTGCAATTGTCCATGATAATGGAGCTTTGAAACCACCATGCTTCGGTTGTGCGGACAGAGTTTCTGAATCGGCGACCGAGGCTCATCTCCCACGGCCCACAAATGTTGAACTGAAACAAGCGGCAGTTATGCTACCAGCCACTATATAAACAGCTGGTCAGTTATACCTATGAGGAAGCCCTTTGATGGGCCGTTAGGATCACAAACACCAAGTGCATGTTGCGACCTGGCTAGATGACCCATAAGTTTGTAGTTTTCGCGTAGGTCGCAATGGGGCTATGATAATCATGCATGCAGTGGGAACCAGCCATCACCTGCTGCAGCCAGCTCACACTCCTTGTCCTCTACCGCATACGCTAACAAGATAAATAATCCTTAACTTCTACTCCCCCTAGCCTTGGGCCAACACCAATCTGTATCGAAAAAAGACAGAAGATGCGCTTTCTTTGTCTGCACGGCGCAGGGACAAGCGCGGAAGTATGTTATATCAGATCTGAAAGTGCAAATGATAGAAATAGGAGGCTGACTGTCGATGGTAGATCTTCGAGATTCAGTCAGGTAATTGAACCACACCCAAGGGCTATCTTCTGAAGATTGTCGTTATCATGGATCGATGCACTAACTATTAAGCACAGGCGGAATCACCCAGGAGCTGGAAAATAAAGGCCACAAGTTTTTATTCGTCAATGGACGAGTGAACTCCAAGCCTGAAGCTGGTCCGTAGACATGACAAGCGTTTCAATCTTCTCCAACTCTAGTTCCCTAACCCAGATCACAGAAATCGAAGGCGTTCTGGACGGCCCGTTCTACAGCCACTACCCCCGCGATGTTTACCCCGGCGAAGACCTTGCCCGGGCATTCGAGTACACCCTGGACATCATCGAGAAGCAAGGCCCCTTTGATGGCGTTATGGGCTTCTCGCAGGGCGCTGCACTTGCATGTGCTCTTCTAGCCAACCACGCCAAAACCAGTCCGAAGCCTCTCTTTAAGGTCGCCGTGTTCATCTGCGGTGCGACACCCTACGAAAGCTCTGGGAGTAAAGAGCTTGTTGCTGAGGATGGGAAATACCCCGTCACAATCCCAACGACGCACATTGTGGGTAAGCAAGATCCGTACTACAAGGGAAGTATGCATCTGTACGGTTTATGCGACCCATCTAAGGCCGTATTTTACGACCATGGTTCAAAGCATCATATTCCGTTTGACCAAGCGAACACCGCTGCCATGGTATCCGCCATTGAGAAATCGATCAAGCGGGCTATGAGTAACGAGTAGGTGATTTGGCGCGGCTTGTTGTAGTTGGGGCCACACAGTCGATAGACCATGATTATGATAGAGTCACAAAGGAGCGATGTTTCGTGACGTCCCAGTCCAGTGTAGCAAGTTCTGGTACTATGCGAATGCATTCGAAGATCTCAATCAAAGGATGCCGATGCTTAACGCTGCTTCTCAGAAACAGCTCGTGTACTTCTATCTTTTGCGCTAAATTTCATCGCTAGGATAGCAATCAGTAAAATCACGGCGCCGAAGACAAGACTTTATTTCAATTGTGTTCCTGCGGAACCTGAGTCTGGATATGGTCGTGGTCGTCAAGTCATAACCCGGCAGAAGCCTGTCCGTCGCCCTCTGGAGGGATAGTCTTCTGAAGGAATTGCTCCAGATCCTCAATCTCTACTGGGTCGGCAGAGTGGCCCAGGTCACTGAAAGAAAAGAAATAAGCAAAGAACAATTCAAGACGGCGGCTATGCGGAGAACTCACCGATAAGACTGGAAATTGACGTCCTCCAAGCCGATCTCTTTCAGCTTCTTCGCCGACATATCACCGAACTCGAACGGCACGACTTCATCTTCCAAGCCATGAGCGAGGAAGAAAGGAGTCTTCTTGTTCGGCCAATCTTCCGCAATGTAATTCTTGATCTTGTCACTGAGAACGAGATAACTGGACAGACCGAAGACACCACCAAGCTTTTCTTTGCAAGTGATACCAGTGAAGACAGACATGGCACCTCCTTGGGAGAAGCCACCCAGAACGATCCGTGAAGGCTTAATGCCCTTATCAATCTGTTCCTTGATCAAAGTGTTGAAGTATTCGCGAGATCGAAGGATCCCCGGCTCGTCCTGGTGCCGAATGGCTTCTTCAAAATCGAGCTATCATAATAAATATGTTAGCAAAAAGATCGCATCCCGATGGATGGCAAAGTAAGTTGGGGGTATCTCACATCGCGACCAAGCTTCGTCAAGTCGTACCATCCGGGCATGGTCATTCCGAAGTTCTGTATTAACAAAACAATTAAGTAACTCCGCAGCTTGTTGGTATGATACGTGAATTGTCTCAGCATACCACTGTGATTGGGATCATAGGCGCGTTTGGGAAGATGAAAGCCACCTCATCGAACATGCCGCGGCGACGCCAGTTCTGAGCAAGAGACATCCTTCGTGATAAAACGAGTCAACTAGACCACTCCGACACAATCTCCTCGAAAAGCGAATCTTACCATCCTGCGCCACTAAGAGAACCGGCAGTAGAAGTCAGTCAAGAGTCGATGACTTAGTACCACAGCCAGCAGCTAACCTGTCGCCCAGTCCATGGGCCATGATGACCGTCGCCGTGTGCTTCTTGAGCGCCGGCACAATGTACGGTGCGCGGGGAGCCATTTTGGGAGTAATGAAATTATGGCAAGACCGCAATAGAAGTCCGATAAATACTGATAGCTCTCTAAGTAGAGAGTGAGAAAGATGTAAGGATAGAGTTGCGTCAATCAATGCCTCAAGGCAGATTACCCCCCGCGATTCTGCCGCCGGGGTTATATGCGGCCTCACCGCCCTATAGATAAGGTAAATATATGTGAGTTCGGAGACAATAATATCAAATTATCAATCATCTCAGCCACACTTTGTAGCATGATTGACAGCACTATGATCTTATACTCTCCACTTTTGAGATTTATCTGTGGTATTATCATATATGAGTGATGTGTCCACAACCTTGGATGGTGCTGAATGGGATTGTGGTTCAATCCAGCAGTAACTCTTTCGACGTTCCCATGGACAGCTTCAAGGGGCTGATTTGTTCATCATGTGTCGTATATCAGCAAAAGATCCTTAGAACGTCCCATTTCAAAGAGACGTCTCATAAGAAAGCGGTCAAACTAACCTCACCTGTGTATTCTGATTCTATTCCAGGACAGTGAAACAAGTTGCTCAACAAACCTCATGACTAACATTCCCACAATCAAATCCTGCAACATGTCTGCAGTGTTTGAAAAGGGCGAAGAATGGCATCAGCGGCAGTCCTTTTGCCAGAGTCTTTGGAAAAACATCAACAGACTCACGTCGTTCCTGCCCTACCCTGGTGTAGTACGAAAGGAGCCTCCGCTATTTTTCTTACCTGAGTGCCTTCTCCGCGAGATCTTCGAGCTCCTTCAGCCAGTCGATCAAGCTTGCCTGTCCCTGAGCTGCAAGCTACTTTTCTACCTCTTCGGTTCTGTCTTGGAGCGCGAGGAATTCCGCTTTCCGCGACTCCTGCACATCAAAGTTCCTCGCCTGTGTCTAAACAAGCCGGATATACCACGGAATCAGCTTCTTCTACGGCTCGAAGACGCCCGCTGGAGACTATGTGGCGCTTGTCTAAGGCTACATCCACGCAAGGAATTTCCAATATCTTCACTCAGAAGCCCTCCTCTGCAAACACGATGCATGACGTACGCCGGTATTGTCGATTTGTGTCCCTGTCTGTCGCTCACATTTCGTGATCGAGCACGACTCGTGAAACTCTTGAAATTGCGAAGAGCACCTGACGACGCAATCGTCAAGCCGGACCGTTGGAGATTGTTCCAGCTCGGTGTCAACGAGCAGGGAGAGCCATACCTGTCGCACAGTTGTTGGGTCTTGAATGATGCCCGCGTTCACGCCAAACTCCAGATCATGTTGTTTCTTGGGGAGTCCGATAGGCTAATAATGCAGTCTCAATATCACATACAGGCGCAATTCCACCGTTTACGATTGAGGGATGGCCCTATTCCTGCATGCCCTCATTGGGAGATTCTGGAGTTGTTAAAGATTCGTCAAAAATCTTACAAATGTTTCTGCGATACTCGGGCGGAAGTGTCCCCCAACTTGCAGGCTAATCAAGTGGTTGTGGATGTCAGTCGGATACTGGGTAGCTCTGACTGGCCGGCGGACCTTGTATGGTATAAGCAATGCCGGCTCGTCCTCGAGGAGACTTACAGCAAGTTGATTTTCTGGTAAGTTTACTGAAAGGAAATACCAAGTCAAAGATCTCCATTGACTGTTTGATTTGTCACTTTAAGGCTCGATCACAAGATATTTGGGACTGGCCTGACAACCAACAGTAGTTCTTGGGCAATGCAGATTTTATCATCATGTTGTGTCCTTCGCTATTTTTAGGTACACCCTTGCTAATCAAAATGAACGCTTCAACACAGCCATAAGAAACAGAAGCATGAAAGGTCGTTATATGTCCCTCGCTTCCTACCTCCGAAATCCAAACTGATCGAATACTCGTGAATGGGCTCGTCTTAGCTTCACCCGAAGGTTACTAGTCACCAGCACTGCGTAGAAGTGCGAGCCCGTCGCTGATGGTACCCCACCCACTCCTCTCCATCAAGGTGAGCCGCCTCGAAGGATAGAAGTATAGGATGGGGGCTCCGGGGCGTCCCACAGCAACTAAAGTATTCCCCAGAGTCACGAAGCCTCAAGAGTCATTCAGCCGCCGTGTTGCATTCCCGCGTCCGTCCTCATTGGGAGGTTGAGAGGAGGAGGATACAGGCTTGGATCGGTACCCTCCAACCTATCAACACGCTTCTCTAGGAGCCAAAGGCGCGTAGAGTCGACAGCTTCTCCCAACTCGGGATCTGGAGTGGAAGTGTCCTGGTCCGGCCAGAGCCAAGGGAACAACTTCTTGATCCACTCCTTCACAGGAAGCACGCTAAGCGTGGTGGACACCCCGAAAGAGAGGATTGATATTGGTAAACCCGCTTGAACCATTTAGGGAGTAAGAATACTTACTTTAAATGATGTGTGAATCCGCTGAGAAAGAAAAGAGAAGAGAACAGGGAAGAGGGGGGGCATCGTCTCGAGGTTTTATCGACATTGAGACTATTGCTGAGGAAGGTGCAACTACTCTCATGGGAGTTCTGATGAGAAGGAAGGAAATGTGGCGGTGGAAAGAGCAGGATGGAAAGGAAGGCACAATTGTAGTGGTTCATCGCTGTTCTAGCGAGGAAGGTATTCAGGACATGGAAGGATGGTATGAGGTAACTTGCTTGTTATTCTGCCTTGGCTTACCCTGGACCAGTCGCACTCGTTTATAGCCAATATTCATTCTCTATGTGAGATCTTTTGCCTGAGTTATTCAAACACAATTCCTACCGCCAGCTTGAGAGAGTAAGGAGGAGCCCAGTGCATTGTTTCGCAGGATACAATGAATGGTCCTGAGTAGTGGTCTATAATCCACAACTATTGCACAGCTTCCTTCGTCTCCAGAGTACGATGTAGGGGGGAAAAGATAGGAGTGTACCACATTGAATGAGACATTAGAGTATACCGGCGCACGAAGCAAATCAATAATACTCATATAATCTAGCTAAGAACAGAGGTTGAACAGCTCTGTCCTAGTCGAGTCCATGATAGCAGACATCAAATCCAACTCTACAACATGGGTCTGCCATGAAAAAGCCAACACCATACACCGATCACCACCTGTGATGACAGAAACCCCAAACGCATTCCCAGTGACACTGGCACTCTGAGAGAAGACCATTCTTCCAATCCGCGGTTTGGTGGGATCTTGTTCGCGATCCACAGCCAGAACACCAACATTGGAAACCTCAAAGCTGCTTTTTCTTGCCTTGCCGACTTTAGACAGGAAGAGCTCTTCCTGAAAGTCATCCACGTATTTGAGAAGATTGGGACTGGCATTTTTCCCCTTCAAATTCAGGACATTCTCAATGGTTTGCCGCGCGCGCCTCGCCTCCTCCCATGGGAAGCCGTCACCTGTCACTTTATTGCGGGAGAATGTCTCCCCAAAATCCTGGACCCAGACGCCCATTGAATCATCACTGATAATGTCAGGCATCCACCTGCGCGTGGACATAGCACCAGTGCACTTGACGCTCGTGAACTTTTCAGGTAGACGGGCGAAAAGCGAGCGAGCAATGACCGTTTCCAACACTGCGGTCATGGTAGTGTTGTTCCGACGACAGCAGTCCTTCAGGGACGAGGTGACATGTTCCGGGAAGACGATATGACGCACTTGGGTCTCCACTGGTACAATGATCTCTGAGCCAGTCCAGAGCCCAGGATCTGTCCATGACCAGACTTTCTCCTTGAACAAAGTGGTAGCAAGGTAGGGAATAGAGAGCGGGAGAGGATGAACTGCCTCAGAATTTGGGAGCAGCGGTATCTGAGGTGAAGCTACGACTCTCTTGGCTTCTTCGGGGGTTACTGATGCGGCGGTTTCATGCAATGCCTGGAGGAATGTTTTGTGGAAGGCTTTGCCAGATGTTCCATCGCCAATGGCATGGTGGTATACAAAAGCAGCCGTGAACCGCCGTTCGTTTGTAGCATCAGTCAACACACAGAGTCTCCAGTAGGGTAATGGTGGTGTAAAAGGCGTGTTGTGTTGAATCTTCAGCAGTGTCTCCAGCTCAGCATCTGGCTCATCTGCTCCCGGAAAATCATGGGAGCGCTTCTCAAAGGAGACCGACTTCTCCAAATCAATCTCCGGAAGACGCGCAAAGTAAGGTTCCTTGGTGTCTTCGCCCACGGGAATAGCAGATAGAATTGGATGTTGACCAATGAGTCTTCCACAGGCTCTGTATATATAGTCCTTCACAGGGAAATCGTAGATTTCTGGAAGAGTGTAAGTAGCAGCCACAGACACATTCAAGTAAAATTTGAGATGATGTCTCGCTGTTGAGTACCTCTCTAACAGACCTGAGGATGATCAGCCTTCGGGTGCAACAACCACAAGCCATACTTGCTCACCGACTGCACGCAGCCGCTCAAATTGGTCCATATTTGAATTGGCACACAATCTTTTGGTAAGTTTATATCTCCCAACGGTTTCTTGGTTACTCGGGAATTTGTAGATGCGCGGGTTTCCGAATCCAAGAGCTCAATCAGACACTCATTGGAGCCTAGACTTGACCACACGTGACTTTTACTACCATAAGGTCACGATAATGCCAAAGTTTAGCAGAAGATTATCTTAAAAGCTGTATCACAATGTGTCCTTCAATATGTGCATTTGTTGATGCCAGAAATAAGCACGTATGTATGGTACAGTTGGATATGCAGTATCATCAATTCATCTTCACCCATCACTATCACAAAGTCCATTGAGACGCATGAATCATTTCATAATGTATAGTTCAATCATCTACAGAACGGCAAGACCACCAACGACGGCCGCACCCAAGATTCCCCAGGCGGCAGTCTCCAGAGCGACAGCGCCAGCAGTCGAGGATGCAGTAGTACTCGAAGTTTGGGAAGGCGAGGAGCCGGAGCTGGAGCCGGAACTGGAACTGGAGCTGGAGCTGCCGCTCTGTGCTTGACCCTCAGCAGTGGATTCGTTGGCATTGCGCTGGGCAGCGGCACCAGTGAATGCGATAGCGCTAATGCCAGTGTTGTTCGTGCACGACGAGGGTTCTTCATACTGTGTGGTGGAAGAGAACTGGATGTCGGCGCACTAGAAGTTGTCAGTCTGCTGCTCCTCGTCGTTCACTCAGGTCATGGACAATCAGCATACAGCGTAGAGACCCCCGCTAGGATCACCATTGCTCTGCACCTGCAGAGTCGCATTCATGCCGTCGGTGATGTTCGTGCCCAGCACAGACTCATCAAACACGATATGAGGTAGACAGAATTGGCCCAGTCCTTCAACACGAAAAGTGGGGTGGAGAGTGATGTTGAAATTGGTGCCGGGATCGCTTCCAAGAGCCAAGAGGACCTCGACAGCAGTCTCATCGTGACCCATTCTCAAGGCCACAGGGAAGGAGCCAGAGGAGATAGACACCTGAGTCCTGTTGGTGGATTGGGCCAGGCCACCGCAGGGGAAGGTAGGCATTTTGTCCTCATCCTGGCCGCGGCTCGTGGGATATTCGAGTGTAAAGTGAGCGGCGACAATTGGCGCGAGGGAAAGCAGGTAAACAGGAGAGAACTTCATGGTGGCTCTGATGTTGATGGTTCTGGGTATGAAGATGGTGAGGTGATAGGCGGGCGAGGTCTTAGGGAAGAGGAGGGGATTTTAAAGGGGAGAGAAATAGGATTTTGATGTCTTCCCAGAAGTGAATATAGTTAGAGCAATTGTGTAATTGTAGGAGCTCTCAGTGTCACTAGGATACCCAGTTACTCTTTATACAAGGTAGCACAAATGATCCAGTCATTGTATGGAAGTCGCGGAGCTGGAAGGCCAAGCCAAGCCACCAATTCCACATGAAGCATCTTCCTTTATTAATCCTGAGTCTAGCCCTGATATTCGACAAGAACTTGCTCCATTCCTCTAACGGGCTCTATCTATATAAATTGAATCCGGGGCACTTTTTCGCTTCTATGATTCTACCATGGAATTATCAATGATAGCTTCCCAGCTGGGTTGGTGTATTGTATCTCAGACGTAGCAGCCCCACATAAATTTGTTGGAGAGCTGCAATCTGAGCAGAAATGAGCAAATTATTTAACCTTATCTGGGCTAGCGCCAAGACCCTGCACGCCGATTCAAATGAATTGGCCAATGACTGTCGACACTCAGGTTACACCTGCCGAAACCCGTCAAGCCCCAAGAACTTGGAGTTGGAGATTGCTTTGGAATCTGGGAATGCCCGGAATGGATGCGAACTTGCGAAGTTGCCATCGCCCAGCATTCATTTTCTGCGGGTGGAATTGGCGAAAAAATAAGATACATACAGTGAGCAGGATACAGCTAGAGATCAGGTTAAAACTGGACAGCAGCGCGCCCAATTAGCGGCTATATACAAGCTACAACATTGTGCCTTGAGGGTGGTTGGAATGCGAATGTATCATTGAATTTCGTGTCTCAGTCTCTGCCTTGTATGGAGGGAGACAAGTGTAACACATCCTTTCAAGAAGCGAAGTGGCTGGTGTATTTTATTGTCCGAGTGATAGTAGGCGTTGAGATAAAAGCAAGTAGATGATGTCGAGGTCTAAATCGTAGGTAGGCCAATGCTGATAATACCATATAATGTTGTCGTTGAACTCCATGACGCCGTTGCTAAATCCAGAACTGACATTTAAAACATTCGTATCATTCTAGTGGTCGTGTTCGTCCCATTGAACGTACCGCCCCACCGCCAGCTCTCCAAGAAAAGCACCGGCAAGAACGGAACAGAAATAGCCCACATTCATTGTCATCACGGCTAACATGCTGGAAGTGAAGTTAGCCAGGAGTCCCGCAAGGAGAGAAAAGAGAGAGCGCATCAAACATACAGGAGGTAGGACACGCCTGTGATACACAAGAAGATGGCTGCCCGTGGAAGGTCGACACTGAACCTCCAGGGAACAGGCTCTCGTGAAACTCGTCGCACGACCTTTACCGACTCTTCCACACCTTGAGCAGTTATCAAAGAAGCGACCTTCGCGTCAGGGTCTGTGTCGATACGACCGGCTTCGGATGTCTTCCCCGCTATGGCGACGTAACGGCGATTGAGATGAGCGGCAAACCAGTAGTGTTCCATGGAGGCTTTGAGAGCGACTAAGCACCGATTGATGATAGCCAGGATGATGAGGAAGATGCAGGTGCCTGCATAAGCACCGCTAGAAGACGGTGTCCATGCCGACGAGAACAACGGAGTATCATGACTATTGAAGAAGACCATAGTCATGGTCATTGATGAAGAGGAAGACATGCTTGAATGGCTCGAGTGGTCCATGTCCATGTCCATGTCTGCTGTCTATGTAGTATTTGCGCCGATAGAATGCTTGCGGAATAACCAGAGAGATTGATCAATCCTCGTGCTTCGAGGATCGTACTGCAGAAGTGGTTATGGTCTTGGGAAGGTGAAGCTGGACAACAACGAGTAGTAACATGGTGACGAAAATATTGCGAGCACAGCAACTTTAAAGCTATCAATTCTGAAATGGATCCATTGACCAGACACACTAGAGCACATTTTCCCCCTTCTGGCGGCGGGGATGCTTGAAGCCTTGAGCATGTTTCTATGTTTTTAGAATGGTGTGAGTGGGCGGGTTGAGCACATTTTCGAGGCCTGCACCCAATCAGCATTGAGTATTTTGTCTGTTCCGCAACATCATCAGATCTAGATTGCCCAAGATGAGCAGATTATTACCTTGTGCAGCTTGTGGTGATAAATTATCTATGATTACTGTTAGGCTTTTTCCGAGTCTATCTCTCGGCTACCTTAAGGTTGGCTGTCAGTATGCCACGCCACGCATTCTTGACATTTTCATCTTGAACGCTTTTTCTCGCTGTCATGCTTGTGATGGCAGTCTTGAAAAACTCCTAATCAAGCTGAGACTCCCGGGATCGGAAATATTGAATCTATACGACGACTACGGACAGCTCAAGCAGTTACAACCTCGTCCATGTTCGCTGTCATACCGAATACAACCACTGCCACGTTTTAGAGATGCAATGAGAAGCGAACAGCCAGCCATTTCGTTTGAGAATAGGACATCTTTCGTCGCACAGCGCAAACCGACTTCCTCGCTTCCATAAAGTATCCGGTTTCTTCGACACAGCAGACATGGATGGCATGGGCCATATGTCCATGGGCAATATGTCCATGGGCGACGGGGTGCCAGGCCTGTTCTACCTTCAGCGAATGTACTGGGCTGTTGTCGGTAGTGCTATTGCTGTTGGAACCGTTGCCAACGTGCTTAATCGTTTCTTAGCATACCAAAGGTGGGTTGCAGAGTCGATTCAGAAGCTCTGAAAACCCCGGTTGCTTAATTCGAACCAGATTACGCGATTCCACACTCACACCATCCAAGCCGAAATCGCTCTTTTTCAGCTTTTATGCCACATTAACAGCTGTGGTTCGTGAAGCGAGCTATGCGACCTTGCCTCCGATAACAGTTCGCGGGCGATCGTTTCACTTTGCTCCTCTGGGACCGGTGGCCATCATCCTGGCCCACCTCGTAGTGGTCCTCGTTTTCTGCTTCTACAAATTGGATACGACGGATAAATGGAAATGGGAAGACGTCGGCTACCGAACCGGCTTTGTCGCTATCGCCCAGCTGCCTTTGATCTTTCTGCTGGCGGGAAGACAAAACATCATTGGGTTATTTGTGGGGTTGAGCTATGAGCGCCTGAACTGGTTCCACCGTTGGATTTCTAGGACTCTGTGGTTGACAGCGACAATTCACATGGGCTTTTGGTTCCGAAACTGGGCCCGATATGACTATATCACCTATCAGCTGCGGCATGACGTGCTGACACAACGAGGATTTGCTGCATGGTGCATTCTGACATTCATCGTCATCTCATCAGCGGCGCCAATTCGAAGACTGAGCTACGAATTGTTCGTCTTGCAGCATCTGGTAACGTTCGTTGGGTTCATTGCTGCAGTCTGGCTTCATGCGCCGGCAGAGGTCAAGGCTTGGGTGTGGATTTCCATAGGATTTCTGGTGTTTGATCGGGTAGCTCGGTATGCGTGGGCAACTTATGCCAACCTGTCGATCTTCCATGCGTCGAAACCAAATCAGCATTCTCTCTGGGCCAACCTCGCAACTCTCACTCCATTACCAGGCAACGTCACTCGAATTACAATCGAGAATCCTGGTGTTCGGTGGAAGCCCGGACAGCATGTGTTTCTCACTTGCCACTCCATCGTGCCTCTCCAGAGTCACCCGTTCACCATCGCTTCGATCCCAGACGACGGCAAGATGGAATTCTTAGTGCGCGCCCAAAAGGGCAGTACAAGGCGGTTCTTCCATTACGCCTCGAAGCACCATCATGTCCTTGGGTCCGGAGAGCCTTCACCTGCGCAGCGACCTCGTACAATGTTAATCGATGGTCCATACGGCACAATCCGACCCTTGAGGCAATTTGACAGCGTCGTTCTCCTTGCAGGCGGCACGGGGGCCAATTTCACCATTCCACTATTGCGAGACATCGTTGCAGGGTGGAAAACAGAATGTCTAGGAAGTTTCACGCGTCGCCTTGCCGCAACCAAGCGAATTCGATTCGTGTGGGTGATCAAGTCCCGCGCTCAACTCAGCTGGTTCGAGACTCAGATCCAGTCTGTATTATCTGACGTCGACGAATGCCGACGGGCCCAGCCCGACATGGTCAGAGAACTGGAAGTGAGCATCTACATCACTTGCGACGAGAAGCTGGAGCAGCAGCCACCGAGAACCGCCTGTCTACAGCCACCATCTTCGCCAACCGAGACCCCCAAGGCTATCGAACCCCGCAACGAGAAATTCTCCGAAAAGGACAACACCTCCATCCACTCCTTCTCCGCGTCAAGCTCAAGCGGACAAGATCCCGCGACCACAAGCGGCTGCCTACCCGGCGGAGGCTGCTGCTGCACAGCTGCGGTAGAAGACGAAGACAAAATCAACGAACACAGATGTACCTGTTCCGGACACGCTCCGGCATCGCAACCCTCGGAGCCAACCTCAACGGCTCCGACCGACGCCGACGAAAAACTTCAACCCGAAGCATCAGCGCCATCAGAACCCACCCAACCCCACCATCTCAACCTCCTATCCGGCCGACCGCAGCCACGCACCATCATCCGCAAGGTCCTCGAGAAGGCAGAAGGCGAGAGCGCCGTCGTCGCATGCGGACCGGAGGGGCTATCAGACGACGTCCGACGCAGCGTAGTGTATCTCAGCGACGAACGGGCGGTCCATAAGGGGACCGGCGCGCAGGGCATCTACCTACACGTCGAAACATTCGGCTGGTGATACCTTGTTCATTTCATGTTCATGTTTACGATTGATGAAGTCCGTAAATATAAATATACTGTAGATATTGTATTCAATTGAACGCTTCATTAACACTTTCCATCCACTGGTAATATGGCCGTACCTGTACCTGTACCTAAGCATACGGAGTACCAAAAGCTATGACCACCCACCCCATGACGTAATCACCACCACCTCACCTTACCTTACCTCACCTCAACTACCTACTCCGTACCATCCATCAAACCATACCCAACACAAACACACAAACCAACATCTCACCAAACCAACCCAATCCCAAAATGGTCTTCCGCTTCGTACGTCCCCCCTCACCCATCTTCAGAACCCACAGCTAACCAATCGACCCACGCAGCCCAAATCCCTCGACCCGATAACCCTCTTCCACAGCCCAGCCCTCGCCCCCTCCAGACGCGCCCTCACCATCCTCAAACAAGCCTCGGCGGTCGCCTCCGAGACCGCAACGGAGGACCAGGCAAGCGACTACATCGAGCACGCGAAGCGGCAGCGCGGCGAGTTCCAGCTGGAGGTGACGACCGCGCCGCCGACGCCGGACCAGCTGCGGAATATCCTCGATTATGTGGGCGGGGGTGTGAAGCCGTCGGATCTGGTGCAGGGGGCGAAGGACGCGAAGGATGCGCTGGAGTTGTTCAAGAAGGATCAGGGGAGGTTTGTGAGGCCGGTGGTAGGTTCTTTTCGTTCTCCTTTTTGTTTTATTTTTTTTCCTGTTCTCAAGGGTGTAACGGGATGGCTGACAATGAACTACGCTACGTAGACTGTCGACTGGACGCACGGCAAGGCGGTTCTTGGGGACAATGAATCGGAGATCCTCAAGACGGTGCATCAGCTGGACGTGGATTAGTTCGGGCGGCATTATCTGAAAATCTGAAAAGAAAAATCAAATAGAGACTATTGTTTTCAACCTGACTCCCACTCATAGGCATACCGGCTTTCTATGTATCATACAAGCAATAATCAATACACTCACAACTCCAGCCCATGTATCCCAGGCCCATTTGGTGACCGATGAGTAATGCATACAGAAAACCATTAAGAGACGCATTCGCTCGTTAAGTCGCAAAACCAGTTTGATCAGGGTTAATTCGAGATCCAGCTCGATGCCAGCATCCGGTCATATGCGGAGAAAAGGAAATTTGCGGAGGGTCATCTCGTCTAGAACATGGTTCCAAACGACCCGTCGGTTGCAATCGGCTTCCGCGGCGAGCTTCGGCCTGTCCCATCCACGGCGGGTTTGCGATGACTGTCATAGTTGTCAGGAACATAAACGTCTTTTTCCAGCGGAATAGGGTGGAACATACCGGAATGTAAACCCAACAAACAACCCCTTGCTCATCTTCTCATCTCTTTCCGCCATCTCCTCGAGTGCACGCTGCTTCTCGTGGACCTCCTTATATTTGGCCATGTCTGCTTCGTTGCTGAAATCATCAAAGTAGCCGGCGTCTGTCTCTGAATCCAGCTCTGGCACGAATGGCGCCTTTTGCTCCCGCAGGCGACTAAAGTCAACCTCACTGAAATAGTCATGCGCATGGATTTCCTGGATGCTCTTGGCCCTGTTCTCCTTAGACGCCACGAGTTTGGTGATGAGACCCCAGGTTCGTCGCGAAAGAAAATAGTTGGGATCCTCGTATACAGGCTTCCGGAGTACCTTTTGCCAATTCTTCAGGTTCTGCCACGTTTCATCGACCGTGGCGCCGGCAAAGGGTGGGTATCCAGCCAAGGCTTCGAAGAGCATGCACCCCAAGCTCCAGTAGTCCACCGTAAAGTCATATTCCTCACCCTTCAATACTTCGGGCGCCATGTAGTCAGGCGACCCCACAATCGATTTGGCATAGTTGACCTGGCGCTCTCGGAGCGAACGGTATCCCTGACGACGCTCGGCTGCAGTTCGCTGCTCCATCGGGCGACCAAAGGGAACCGGGGTATTGCCGACTTCCTCCAGCTTCACACGCATAGACTCGATCTTTCCCGGGTTCAACATCCCGGCCGCCAAGCCAAAGTCCGTTAGCTTCACATGGCCGGTTGAATCAATCAAGAAGTTCTCTGGCTTGAGATCGCGGTGAATGTACCCCAATGCATGGAGTGCGTCGATGCAGCTGAACATCTCCGCAATGTAGAATCGGGCATGGCGATTGTGCAAGACGCCGGTATTGTTGAGCAGGGTGCGAAAGTCACCGCCCGGCACATACTCCATTGCGAGGTAGATCTGCTCATCATCCTGGAAAGCGTAGAGCAACTTGACGAGCCATTCACTCTTGGCCGCTGTTAGGATGTCTCGCTCGGTCAGGATGTGACGGATTTCATCCAGCTTAAACAGAAGCTTCTTGCTCATGACTTTCAACGCGCACACCTCTCGAGTATCCTTCTTTTGTGCTAAATAGACCTGTCCATAGCCCCCCTGGCCGACTTGGGTCAGAATCTGGAAGTCGTGCTGGCGCAGACGGGTGCGACGCTTGCGAAGATGGGCGCGCTCGCGACCCAGATACTTGAGGAGGGCTGGCTCGTAATCGTCAATCGGCGTCGCAGGAGGGTCGGGGTAGGCGGCACGGAATTGGGAATAGCGGGTCTGGCGGTTGTGAACGTAACTGAGCAAATCAAAATAATGGTCGAGGAAGTCTAGGCGAAGAAATGAGCATGTTAGTGAATTGAAGCCAATCGGACATCTATGCGCAGAATGTCACACTGGAAATACACTTACATAGTTGAGTCACGTTGACCAAGCGCTTCACTCTGGGGTTCTGCAACTTTTCCATCTCTTCCGGCGTCAAGCCGCGCATCTGAACCTGACGCCTCTGGAGAGTATCCAGATCTCTCTGCTGATATGGCTCATGGCGTGAGATTGCGGCGGCGGTGGGATTGGGGCCTAGATCCTTAGCTATTTTGAGAGGACTCGGGGGTGTATTTTCTTTGTTCGATTTGCGCGTGGGGCTCCCTGGTGACTGGCGAATGACACTCTCGCTGAAGTCGTCCAGCGCTCCCTTCGGTGGAGCAAACATGGGATGGTTGTAATGGTTGTAGGTGTTCTTGGTGGGAGAGGAGGGAGTGAGCTTCATCGCTTTCTCGAAGACATTGGGCAGGTCAATGGCGCCAGGAGGCATTCTGTTCTTGCTGGGACTGCCCTGCGGGGTTTGGGCAGGACTGGTGAAGCCATTCTCTGCGGGTGTGGAGGGGCGATCGAAAGGTTCATTGCCCGATCGGGTATGCAACAGAGGAGGGGGATTTGGGAGACGGAGACCGTGACGCTCTGGCGATTCACGAGGGGTATCGAGGGTCATCATGGCCGCAAGTGTCGCCAAGCGAGTATGAGAGGGCGGAGAAGGAAAGGAAGGAAGAAAGAGAGAAGGGAGAAAAAGTCAACCAGTGTCAGAGGTGAATGTATCTGAGCGATCTCGTCGACGTGGCTGAGGCGATAAGGGCGAGGCGAGACTCCTCCGCCGATGGGGTAGACTAGAGCCCAGTATGGCAGCTATCCGTGTCGGTCGGTGGGGAGCAAGGAAGCTAAGGCAGTCGGGCAGTAGTCTGGAGGAATCTAGCCAGGAGGAGGAGGGAAAAGAAAGAAGAGAGAGAAGCTGCAAGTGTTGACGGAGTACGAGGCCAAGGAAAAAGCAAAGTGATAGACAGGAACAGGAAGGAAGAGACGTTGAGGACAAGAAATGAGCCACTTCCGGGGGGAGCTTCGGTCGGTAGTCAAGTGGAGGGAATAATGGCTTTGTTTCTCATCTAGTGAGGAATCAAGGAGGAAGAAAAAGAGGAGAAAAGAAAGAAAGGGGAGCGACAACAACAAGAGAGTCAGACACACGAGGAAGACAACGTGATTCGCCCTTCGCCCGTTGAAAGGATTGTGAATGTCTGTTGCGCCTGATTCAGCTCACTGCTGCAAGAACTATCTGTCTCATCCTCGACTGCTGATGATGCTTCAGCTACTGTAGGTACCTATGAATGCTTCACAGCCAGCCACCCATCCACCTGGATCTCACTAGCCATTATTGAGAAGCTTCCGAGTTGATGGAGTCATCTCGATCCCTCCCCCTCTTCCTGATCTAGCATAGCAGTTGCCCCGGTAACTCCCTTGTCCAAGGCATAAGGCTACGATCCCTCAAGATCCCAATTACGATGAGCACAGATTTAGTGATTGACCCCTGCCTTGATTCCAGGGGGGACGAGTTTATCGGAGTCGCTGGTGCTTGTGATTGGAGTGCTGAGGGACTTGGGGGATCAGGATGGATCATGGCGTCTCCAGTCTTGGAGTTTACTCTCTGGCGGGTTTCGTACTACAGAGTGCCAGGATCCGTCCGATAGTAACAATACGGGAACATCCTGCAAGTCATCCTCTAATTGTTAGACAAAATGGGCTGGATCGACGCGGACGGGGTCTGGATGAGATCTTTCATCCGGATGCTTGTGATGTCTAAATGGCTTTGTTTATCCCTGCTTGCCTATTCATTGCCGAGACAATCACATTCCTAAGTATGCTCTTGATACCGCAGTTGCTAGTATTAGACTTAGTCACATTCAAGAATGAATGGCATTCCAACAGGTTTTTCTCCAGAAATCAGCCTGATGCGACACTTCTCCTTGTTTACACCAAGTACCTCGCATAAGCAAATTACTCTTTTGAGCATGGCAGTTCCATGGTTCTACCGTCACTAGGTGCTAGACTAGTGGGACAGCGGGATATTACCACAGATCCTTTACAGGAAAACATGGAAGCATCCTGCCAGAGTCTTGAGAATTGAGATTGAGATCTTGTTGATTCAAGTTATCTAGTTGATGACGTGATATAGTCCATGCTCTCCAGGAAATTTCACCCGACCAATAAACCAATCTCATCATCTACCTTGTAACCTTAGGCACCTCCCTGCTTCCTCTGTCCAGTCTACAAAGACAGTAGTAGTTAGTATCTCATAGCAACCCAACCACAACCACCAAGAAAGAAACTCACATAAAACGCCAACCCATACGTCTCCGTCGTAAACGTAATCTTCGCCCCCTTGGGAAAATAAAACACATCCCCCGGCAAAGCAGTCACCTTCTGCCCCGTCTCATCCGCAATCTCAAACTGCCCCTCAAGGATGATCTTCATCTCGTCGTAGGTATATTCATACACCAGCGGGGTGCCTTTTTCCAGGCGGTAGAAGCCGGCCGAGATGGGTTTGTCGGGGTTTTCTTTCTCGCTTTACGGAGTAGACCATGTCAGTTCCAGTGAAGGAATTGTTCAGTTGGGTTGTGCTGCAAATACCTCGAGTATACATCGCCCAGGAAGGCATTCTCGTTTGCGATGAGGGGCGGCTTAAAGGTGGATTGGGCTTTGGCGTGGTATCTGAACGGGACGGCCATGTTGGTGATGTGTGAGAGTAACGTAGCGATGTGCTTGTTCTATACTCTGTATGTTGAGATAAACAAAGCGACGATGCTTCGTTTGGTTATAATCTCTCAATATATATAGGATATAGAATATTTCCAAGTCATTGTCCTCCAGGTTCCTTCCTCCCTCTACAAGGATAGAACAGCATAGCAATGCGAACAAACGGATCCAGTTACCACACTGGGAGCGCAGCAACAACTCTTCACGGAATCCCAGATCTTATGAGGTTCAGTCGGATACGATTCCTCCAGTTGGTTATTCGTCTCGAGGTACCTCTCTACTCCAGCAGAGAATCTCAAATGCGTGAGGGGTCAAGGGATGAGGGGTATTCCCTTATCTATCAGTCCCTGAATCGCTCCTCTGTACTTATCGGTAACCGTACAATCAACTGTCAACTGGTATGGTAATGGATAACCTAAGGTATCGACCGAGTTTCTATCTATCTACCTACCTTACCTTTCAAGGGAGGTAAAACCACCTTACAAATTACCGTAACAGAAACCATGGAACACACTTATAGTCCTGGACAATTTTGCCTGGATCGGTTAGTCTTTCCTATGTGCCAAGGTATCTACTCCCTACCAAGATAACATCATCCATAAGAGGTATATCCCACATCCAGCATTCTCACCCCATCCAGCAATCAACACATGAACATGGCAATATGCAATCATCTCAAAGGATAGTGATGTCACCATAAGCCTCTCAAATCTACCAGATAGCCCAGGAATTGCGTCCATCTGCCTTATCGGTCCACATCATCAGGAAAAAGAGTCTGGAGATTCTAACCCCGCTCACAAAGATGGGATTCAAGAACCCAAACAGAACCAACCATCCTGCATGCAACTATGCGAATCACTTCCCTTGGTCCCGGACTATCCTAGTTAGACTAGTCAGTCATCAACTAATATCAGACCCCGAAGCATGACACCATAAATCACTACCCACCCGAGATTAGTGGATGATTTGCTTAGCGGGGGCTGGACGATCATTGAAAAGAAGGAACTTCCCCCGTTGCCTCTTGGGTTCCTTTTTTTTTTAATTTTCTTACTCTTGCTTATCCGACTGATCAATACCTATTGCTGGTAAAACACGACCACCCTATGCCAGAGACCCTCGACAGGCAATAAATGCAAATCTCCGGTCTTTAGTGTCCGCGGTAAGAGGTGACAGTCTAGAAGATCCCTCGTCCCTAGAGAGATATCTCACGGAGCGATTTTCGGTGCTTCTATGGTCGGCTTCAGTGACCAGCAGGAGATCAGATGCTATATATATCAACAGGTTTGTGGAATGGCACCCTTCTTAAACCACTATCAGAGCTGATCCATCTTCGTTGTAGAGAAATCCAATTCCATCCTGCTTATTGAATCAGAGCCGGGTCTTCTTCCTTCACATATCGCGTCCTGGTAGGAAAGAAAATTTGCGAACAAATCGTCTCGTGCTCGTTTAGCCCATGCGCCAACCCATTCCCCAAGCAAAATCTGGAACAGCTGTTCACAAGACCTTGTTCCCTAAGCGACATTTTCGAGAAGACGATCACGACTTGGACCCTCTTGCGGTTGGCCCAATGCAATCAAATCACCAAAACAAGGCCAAGGCTGTATAGCATTCAGTACATGAACCGCAAGCAAGCCATTGCAACCAACTCTGAACGCCATGCTAATCAAGTAGAAGGAAAGTCCGTAACACAAAACGCAACTTGAACATCAATTCCAAGTTCATCCCTGGATCATACCGCTACCGAAATCCCCATTCGTTGAAGGTTCCAACAAGTATATGCCTGCCTCCTGCGTCAGAATGTCAACCGTCAAGATCACGAGCGACCTCGAGTCATATCTGGCTTCCCTCCGATCGTATCTAGCCAGCAATGACTTCGCTGCATCTCGACCTGAGAACAAAGAAAATGAAAGTCACTCAAAATCAGGCCAGCCGCTTGCGACTCTGCAACAGTCTCAAAAGCCAAGAGAATGCAGGCCACATGAACCAGTCCAAGTCAAGGGTTCAGCAGCAAACAATAATACGTCCCATCCTCGGTAGAGAACCGTACCCATCAACCTTTCGATTCTGTTATTTTCCTTTATCCCAGAAATACTGCAAAGTACAGGGTCCAAATCAGCTCAGGTACCGAAGAATGAAGTAATATGCAAACCGTCAAGCAGGACAAGATAAAGACTCACCTTCCCATTCCCATTCTTGCATGACACTGACCCAATGTAATCTACCCCTAACTGTTTTCTCGAACTCGAAGTTTTCCAACGGCGACACAGCAGAGCTTCTTCGAGTGCCTACAAATGGGGGCTTAGACGATACTGCTAGGTCAGAAGGAATAGCGGGACCGCCGACGAGTCGTTCCTTCGTTTCTTGAGATGTTAAACTCTGTCCGCTCCGTCCCGGCGCCCCGGCTTTGGTCTGAGAATTGGGGCTGCTGAGCAGGCGCTGGCGGCGTCGCTGCATTTCTGCTTCAATGGCGTCACGACGAGACCAAACCTCCTGGACTACTTCAATACATCGATCGATGGACCCTAGCATGAGACGAGACTGAATGGCTCTCCATCGACCCAAAACCCACTGGCGATCCTCTCCTGGTTCTGCCTCACATCCAGCTGCTATAAGAGGGAACATCTGAACGATCGTCGTTCGGGAACCCGAAGGAACAGTAGCCAGCAATATCAATACACGCTTGGCCAGGTCAGCAGCTGGCTCTGACGGCATTTCTGGCACTGCTTGATGAAGATACAATAAAGTTGCCCAACGATAGGCGTGTGCCGTCTGGATGCTGTGCTGTACTTCGGATGTTGGGTCCTCCGGCGGCACGAACCACTCCGGTGGTTCCCATTGCTCGATAAGTCTCTTGAGCTCGATAGCCTGAGAGACAAGGGAAATTGAATTTGATTCCGTCTTCCGAACCCGTTGGATTAGCCTGGCGACCTGGTTGATAAGTGGAAAGAGCGTAGTGGCGCAGCCCATCAATGGGTCAATCTCATGAACGGCATTCCGGGGCAGCTGGAAGATCGAGAAGTTCATATCCTGATCTCCCTCATCATCCCGAGAGGTTAAGCGTGCGATTGCATCCATATACAACCAGGTGTTATATAGAAACCGGATCCTCTCAATGTCATTTGCGTTCCGGACCTTGAAGCCCAGGACTTGCGATACGAGTGCCTTGGCCCCGCGTATATGCTGAATACAGGTACGGGTGTGTTGGTCCCATGTGTCCGCGAATGCCAGTGCCAGGCTTGTAGCTAAGGCAGCATCTGTCCGCATGTTCTGTATATCTTGGACCATGTAAGTAATGCTTCGTCTCATATGATCCACCCCGTGCATTCTTAGTCCAGGATTTTCCTTGCTTGAATGGAAAGCCGTCATAGAGAATATCGCATGGTACAAGGCGGGAGTCTCTCCAGCCAGAGGCCATATCAGAGTTCTCCACGGGTTTTCTTGTAACCCGTCCTTGACAGACAAAATCCCGCAAGTAAACCTGTCAAATTGGAGTACCAACATCTCGGGACTGGCAATATCGAAATTTGGCTCTTTGGTCAGCACAGCGGGCGTATTCAAGTTCTCGGAGAGCGTCCTGCCATCGGAAAATCCTACCAGCCACGGATCAATATACTCATCTGAATGGCGGGCTATTTCTTCTATTCTATCATTATCTTCTTCAAGAAGTGCTGCAAAACTCAAGTAGCCCGGTCGAAGAGCTGTGTTCTGCGAAGCCAGCCCTAGTGGCCTCCGTCCTGGGCTTGTATGGGTCTCCGCAGTGGAGGGTACAATATCGGACAGCCACGGAGACTGTTCCAGTGGTGAACTATCTGTAAAAAATGGCGTGAAGAGCTCATCTTCAGCGTTACTGAAATCCAGGGAATGAACTCTGCCACCGTTCCAGGATATGAGGTTTTCCTGGGTCAATGCAACTGTACTTGAGTCGGTGGAAGGAGAATCGCCTGGCTGGAGTGTATGAATGGGTGCAACATCATTCGATTCCAGAGAGGATGCCGTCAGTGCGGACGATCGAGCGCTAGCTGGCGAAGGTTGACGATCCTTGTCCGCCTGCTCTGAACGACTGGCCCTCCTTTCTTTGCCTGACGTAGCCGGATCAACTGAAAGATCTTAGTGGTAGCTAGAAAACGCATACCTTGCAAACATGCACACTTACTCTTCTTGCCTTGAATAGATGAAATCCTGCTGACCACATTGGTTTCTTCGAATGGACGCCATTTAAAGTCCTTTTTGTAACCTCCACACTCCACGTTGCGCTTCTTGCATTGGAGACAGGTTGGCTTCGACTCGTCACATTTTAGTCTCTTTGCCTTACAAGTAATGCAGCCTAAAGTATCGTCAAAAAGAAAAATGGAGTCAGCGCTCTGCGCAATTCCTGGCTGGAAGTATGTATGCGGTCTGCACCGATCCGACATCGAGACTTGATCTCTTTAACAGGTGATAGGAATGAACTTTACCGTTTCGACTTTTGGATTGCTTGGGCTTGTTAGTGATGAGTCCTCTTGTAGCTCGATTCGGTGCCGCGCTTCCTTTTACAGAAGAGGCCGAATTAAAGGTCGCGGCGGACGAAGGAATGGTGGGATTAGTGTCTAGAATTGTCGAAGGAGATGGGATCTTGATGTTGTCCATGCCGCTTGGTGTAATGACAATATGGATTTAGCCGATATGGAGACAACCATCCACTGGAGGAGACAGAAACCCAGACAAGAAAGCAGGGCGAGAATGAGAATGGAGGAATAACGAGTGACTATAATTCCAGAATAGTCCGCAGAAGCAATAGATAAGCCATCACATCCGTATCTGTCATCGGAAGGAGGAGCAAAAAATAGCTTGCTGTCACTTGAGCAACGATAGATAAACTACGGCCTCGAGAGAGACCCGAGCCGTGAGGAGAAACGCATCCATATGATAAGGATTGCACTAAACATGCAGATTGCGGGGACGACTGCTGGAGTGAGGTTTGAGGACGCGGATTCGCGGATCAGACTTGATAAGCCACTGTTTAACTGGACGCGGACAACAGCCGGGACCTTCTGTTAGAAATAGACAGGAGAAACCCCGTGGTAGAGTAGGATCTGTTGAGGCTAGTCCATTCGGTTTGTTACTCATTGCGAAGCTTCCTCTGCATCATTGGGCCAGCTCAACAGGGTCGGTCACTTCCTAGACGGAAGTATGGAATACTTGCCGCGATTCATGACAAGGCCCAATCATCGTGAAAGAGATAGTACAATGGAGAGCGCCACTCGGAGGGAGAAGAAGGTTGAGGTATGACAGCATGATACGGAGTAGATTAGTCCAAGTAGTCGAAGAGTTGGAGATGATCGTCTTTCTGGACCTTGCCTGTTCGAGAGTGGCTCGTGTGAGGTAATCCCTGGCCTCCTATTCGATGCTTCTTTCCCTTTGCCAGTTGTTGATGGTTTACTACCTACCTTACGTAAGGTTTTACCCCTCATGAGATCCTTAGGTTTAAGGCACTACTCCGCACATGTATCAGGGCTTGATTCATACAAGAGCCGTTTGGATGGACAAATTCCCTATACGTACATTCTCTCTTTGAGTCGAACTCTAAGAAGAACTGTATTTCCCTGTCTCTTCATATTCTACCTCTTTCTTATCCGCCACACCTGAGAAGGCTGGATTCAGAAACAACTGAGCAGCAGATTATGAAATCCAACCATTCCTGTCTCTTAAGATTCAACTGAATTAGGCCCAGTACCTGCCTGCTCTTAGCCATGATACTCTCCTGTCTCTACAATTTTTCCATTCAAAGTCTGCTGAAATGAATGACTTGAGAGTGAAGAATAACAAGTATGGATGGTTTGAAAACGGATCCGTTATCTATCATTCACTCAACCTCAAAGCAAACAACAGTGAATGAAGTATAAGCGCTCAGTGGACTGTATAAATACTGGCGTTCCTTCAAAAAATATGGCTTGTTCCACACAAGTGGTAAAAGGCCAGCACAATGGCCAAATACGCAAATTTGCGGGATAGAGTCTCGTTCCCTAGAGTCCTTGGCCTGCCGGATTACCAGATCTATGACCCAGAGCACTATAAACATGTCAGTGACCAGGTGATCGAGCCACGAAGGCATTGGTGCCTATTCGCGGAGATTGTTCAGATAAACGAAGGCTTTCCGCTCAAACTCATGGCTTGCAGTCTCTATAACGAGGAGCCCTTTCATATCGTCTTTCATACTCATGATTTAGGAGCTTCGTTTGTGACACCTGATCTGGACCACGGACGTACGGTTGCTATCATGTATGCTCGGAAGCATATCTCACGGTGGAACTCGATCAATATTATTGTGACGGACCATTACTCGATCAAGGTAAGAACTGCCTACCTTGGAAGGGAATTCCAAGTGACTTCCTTTCTGCAACAATTTGCTGGAAGAAACACAGCTCATACCCTTATCCCTACATGACTTGCTACGACTCAATGACCAGGTCCAAAAATGGCCAAGGAGCTTCGCAAAGCACAAAAGCTGCCACAATTGTGGCAAAGAAGCGTCACTGGAATGTCAACGGTGCAACATTTTATCGTTTTGTAGCGAGGTGAGGACTGATACAACCCCCTTTTGAGGACTTTTGTGTAACATTAATCATATCATAGACTTGCCAGTTGAACGACTCCGGGACAGGCACTTTCAAGAAATGTGGATGTTGGATTGGCAGCGGTTCAGGAACTTCCTGACTTTTCCTTGCGTAGCCAGTGAGCCCGACGTCTTGATGGCTCTGAAGCACAAGCCAAAGAAGGCATCGGAGCACATTGATTCCTGATGGGAGAAAGGGCATGCGAGAATTTCGTATCCAGAACTCAGAGCTGGTGGTCAAGGTGCAAAGATACCTAGATTAAGGCTGCCCAGTGAAGGTTTAGCTTCTTGATCGCTATCCTTTGAGAAGCTCTTCTGTACTTAACGTAAATTCTTTACTCATGCTTGAGGAGACTTGTCATCCGAAACTCATGCACATGATAATTCGAACATCTCGTCATTAAGAGCCATCTGCGAAATGCGGAAAAAGAAGCGAAATAGGCGACATCGGCCCGCGGGGAATCCACTGCGGGAGTGCAAATGCAAATAGTACTAACAGGGCCAACGGGCTGTCGCGGTCCCCCAGACCGAGGTTGGGTGATCGGCCCAATGGCGGGGACGCTGGCAATCCCTCCCAAAAGGCTTAAGCTCCCCAGGATCCTCCCCCATCACACCACCTTCATCTATCCATTGTTCCTTCTTTTTCTTCTCATGTTCATCCCAGACATTTGATTTGGACTGGGAAGATGTTTCGATCAGTTTCTCGTCGGATTCCTCGACGCCTTCCTGCTCTCTCCTCGACTGCTGGCAGTCCGTCTCGTGTCGCCCTGCGTTCCTTCACATGCGGTTATCCGCGGATGTCATCATCTCCGCTGCCGACCGTCGAGCCTCCCGTTTCGACGGCCTTGCCATCAGACTCGTTTCAATTGCTGTCAGCCACTGAGAAGGCTGGTGCTGCGGAAGATGCGCTTTATGGGCAACAGATCAAAGATGTAGAGGCTTGGTGGAAATCTCCGCGGTTCGAGGGCATCAAGAGACCCTACTCGGCCGCGGACGTTGTCAGCAAACGTGGCACTTTGCAGCAAACATATCCGAGTTCTCTAATGGCTCGTAAGCTATTCAATCTGTTGAATGAGAGAGCGGCAGAGGGAAAGCCGGTTCATACCAGTATGTAGGATTTTCATCAGGGTTATTGATCTAAGACTAATGCTTGGAAAGTGGGTGCAATTGATCCCGTACAAATGACACAGCAAGCTCCAAATCAGGAGGTGCTGTATATCTCGGGCTGGGCGTGCTCTTCCCTCTTGACTACAACGAATGAGGTTTCCCCGGACTTTGGGGACTACCCGTACAATACCGTCCCAAACCAGGTCCAAAGATTGTTCAAGGCGCAACAAATGCATGATCGCAAACAATGGGATGCCAGACGAAAGATGACCCCCGAACAGCGAAAGTCGACCCCATACGTCGACTACATGAGACCGATCGTTGCAGATGGCGATACCGGGTGCGCTTCAACATCATGCTGCATTTGATGATCCACGAACTGACAACCTCTATTCTACAGGCATGGCGGTCTTTCCGCGGTCCTCAAATTGGCCAAGCTTTTCGCGGAGAACGGTGCTGCGGCTGTTCATTTCGAAGATCAGCTGCATGGCGGCAAGAAGTGCGGTCATCTGGCAGGAAAAGTCCTTGTGCCTGTAGGAGAGCACATCAACAGACTCGTCGCCGCTCGTTTCCAATGGGACATGATGGGAGCCGAGAATCTGGTGATTGCTCGAACGGATTCCGAGAGTGGGAAGTTGATTAGCAGTGCGATCGATGTGCGTGATCACGAGTTCATCCTCGGAGTTACAGAGGAGGTCGAGCCTTTGGCGGAAACCCTACAAGCAATGGAGCGCGAAGGTGCTGCGCCTACAGAGGTCGATGCTTTCGAGCTGGAGTGGGTCAAGAAGCACAAGCTTGTCACTTTTGATGAAGGTATATTGTTTCTCATTATCTCAGTTCTGCAGGAGTGGAAGCTGATAATGGGCCAGCTGTCGACGCACATCTCGAGGCCGAAGGAGCGCCGCAGTCTGCCCGTGATGCATACAAGAAGAAGGTCCAAGAGAACCCTGACCTGTCTATCTCGCGTCGCCGAGCTGTGGCGAGCGACTACACAAAGAAACCGGTTGTCTGGTCTTGTGACAGCCCCAGGACCAGGGAGGGATTCTACCACTACCGTGCCGGCTTTCCAGCGGCCACAAAGCGAGCCAAGGAATTCGCCCCTTATGCGGACCTCTTGTGGGTTGAAACCGGCGACCCAAATGTCGAAAAAGCTGGAAAACTAGCAAGCGATGTTCGAGCCGCATACCCCGGGAAGAAATTGGTCTACAACCTTAGCCCGTCATTTAACTGGATGGGCCAGGGCTTTGACGAGGCATCTCTCAAGTCTTTTGTCTGGGATCTCGCCAAGCATGGGTGAGTTGAAAAGCATAATTTGTCAATGCACGGCAGAAACTGATAACTGTAATAGCTTTGTCCTGCAACTCATCTCCCTTGCTGGCCTGCACAGCAATGCCACCATCACAACCGAACTTTCGCGCGCCTTCAAGGATGAGGGCATGCTCGCTTACGTGCGACTTATCCAGTCCCGCGAGAAGGAACTCGGCGTCGATGTCCTCACCCACCAGAAATGGAGCGGTGCGCCGTACATGGACGGCATCCTGGGTGCCATCCAGAGCGGCAGTAGCAGCAGTAAGAGCATGGGAGAGGGAAACACTGAGAAGGGTAAGTTGTCCTCTTTGTCTTCCTGGCGATCAATACTAACGATCTCAAATTACAGGCTTCTGAACATATACCACGTCATGGCCGGATTACAATCATGCTAAGCAGCTTGATTTGGCAGCCGATAGTCTGTATCCTTACTAGAATCACATCAGAGAATAAAATTGCCATTATTCACTAAAGTCATCTAGACAGTAACCTCAATTCCAACGATAATTACCATCATTGGAAATTTTACAGGATACAATGAACCCTTTCAATGTTTTTAAATCTATCATCGTAAAGTACAAGTACAGAACCTGTTCTGCCTCAGGCATTATTTCCATTGACAAATAGAAACAAGATCCAAGGCTGATTTAAGCTCAAAACCAAAAATTAGGCTAGCTGGTTTTACTACGTACTAGTTACGGAGTACATGGGTCAGCCGGTCAGGTACATAACTACCTAGGAGACCATGATGGTTTCAATTATTTCCGTTAGTACGTCGGTCTAGAACTGGGGTAGAAAGAAATAATGATACCTGTCAACATCAAAGGTAAACGACCTAGTAATTTACTACCTGGGTACCTTACTGACAGGATAATACGTTCAACGCCCATTGATGTATCTGTATATTGACTCGCATAAGCAAAAGAGGGCTAAATATATTTGTGGTTTTGGAACCATGCATACAGACACTCGTGACTTAATTTTGACGCTGTTCCTTGTCCTCGTATGCAATTGGAATTTCAGGCTGTGTTGAATTGATCACTCTGACCTTTTGTTACTTTTGTTTAGACTCTGAAATCCAAGTCTCCCTACCCTACATCCCAATGAAAGTATCGTGAAATCTCCAGTTTTCAGATGTAAAGATACAGAAAATCCTCATTGCTCAAGCAGAGGTGAAGGAGACGACTGAAGTAATCGACTTTCAATGGTCTGGCAATCTGCGACAGATGAAAAGAATAGACTAGCGTACATGTGGAAGGAAATCAACGAACGCAAGAACATACGCCAGATAGTAATGAACGTATCAAGCGGGCTGCGGTCGAGACGTGGCAATGCAGTGCCCATGCCAAAAGAACCCAGCAGGGAATCCATCAACATTAGGCGAAAACATTGAGTCACCTTGGATGAGGACAGTGGACTGGCCTGTAGCATCACAAAGGAAAAGGGGATAAAACAAGATCAATATTTTCCCATCACCAAAGAAAGAAAAGCTACGCTCAATAAACAGACGGAACAGACTTGTTTGAATTCAGAACTAGTTGACACGGAATGCATCGAAGATGACTGTAGGCTCGTTAGCATGACTCAGCCCATGACAAAAGTGACTCAACTGACCTTCATGGCCTCTGCGGCAACCACTGGCAATCCACATGAGAGTATTCAAGAAAGCGTAACGCTCATCTCCAGTTTCCATGGAAAGATTGACGCGATACTTGTAGGTGTTGGGATTGATCGTGTCCGCAATGTTAGGGTCGTTGACCTTATCCAGAACGTCTTTGGCGCCTGTCAACCATCCTTGAGTCTTCACAACGATAAAGGCAGGCGGATCATCTGCGGTTTGGAGCACATAGCTCGACCGCATGTTGGTAATAGATTCCTTGGTGACAATCTGCGAGTCCTGTCCTCCGGGCTACAAAGAGCATTAGCACAGCTTTGCAGCAAAGAAAAAAGGAAGTGCTCACCAAAACAATGCCTTTGCCCCATCTGCCCGCCCATTGACCACCAATAAATGTTACCCAATCTCTCTGACCCCAAATACTCTGCCCGACCGAAACTTTCGGGTTCATCTTGATGCTCATACGGAAGTCCAGTTCCAAAGTAGGCGCAGGGATCTGCAGAGACCGGGCGATATCACCTTCAGGGAATGTGTGCAAGAGGTTATTGGCAGGGATCGAATCTTTCATGACACTAAGGTACGTAGGGCATTCCAGGAGGTGCTGGCGCTGCCTGCTGGTGTTCTTCGCGCGAACCTGCTGGCAGTAGATGCATTGCACGGACAGACACTTTTCTTGATTAGCATACCATCGATTTTCTTTTAATCAGACCAGCTGTTCTCTTACCTTGTCTTCCTCCTTCGCACGGAACTCGACAAATGCTGCATGAACGTCATCTAGGGGAGGAGCCGGGAGATTCGAGGTAGAGGTCTTGGGCTTCGACTTGGGGGTAGCGCGAGCCGGCTGCTGGGAACTAGTAGCAGAGGCAGATCCGGTGGGAGGGCCGGGAGTTGGCAACGCAGCGCGTCCTTGCATGTTCTGCAGCGGAGTCTGCATCGAGGTAGCATGTGGGTTGACGCCGTTCGTCATCATCGGTCCGTTAGGAGTCGGAAGTGCACCTGTGCCAGGCCCTGGGCCAGCCCCAGGAGCGGTGGCAGCTGCACCATTGGGAGTTGCAGGGTATCCATTTGCAGCACCGATGCCGTTGGGCGCAGATTGTGCTGTCTGATTCTGACCGCGAAGGCCGGGGCATTCGAGCAAGTGCTGCTTCTGGCGCGATGTATTCTTTGCGCGAATCTGCTGACAATAGATACACTGGACGGAAAGACACTGCAGAACAACCAAGCAAACAACGTGTTTTGTTAGTGACGATGGTGAAGCGGCTGGTTGAAATATTACGGGAAATACAAGTCACGCACCTTATCGTCTTCCTTGGCGCGGAACTCGACGAACGCCGCGTGAACTTCCTGATCGACGGTACGACCCATGTTCAAGGTGAAAGAAAAGGGGAATAATCGATGAAAACCAGAATTACAGAGACAGCTAGAGATGACCAGAGATGAAGAAGAGTTCTCAGCAGATGGTAAGGGGATGAATTCGAGGGAGCTGGGAGGGAGCAGACTCGGGGTGAGCGAGTGAGAAAAGGAAAGAGTTTCGGTTTGACGGGCAGAACACGAGACGAGACGAGACGGGGACAAGACAAGACAGTGGCGGTTAACTTACGCGAGCTCGTCAGGACGGAACCTTACGTACCATAAGCGTAATTTTTATACTGGCCCAGAACTGACTACAAATTCATTACTCAACAACGGTCAATCATCTTACACTCATCAATACCCCTAAATAATTCATTTGGCATTCCTCTGAGTATTAGATACTTGAGCATTATGATACTCCAAGCTCTTCAATCATCTTGTTGCTCGCATCAGGCCTAATGGATGCCCTGGCACATTGGAAGTCTTCAGAGCTGAAAGTCTAAATCTGTCACGCGATCGAATGATCAAGTCGTAGAGCTGAGGTGGAAGGCAAGGTCATTACCTTATCCTTTATCTCGCTTCTCGGCCGTTTGGACGGGTGTATGACTTCTTTGACACTGAAATTCAGAGGACTTTCATTGAATACCATTTCATATTCTATATTGCTGTTCGAGTGTTCTGGACAAGTCAAGAAACATAAGGTACTTACCCAGTATGAATCTCTGTACTGCCTCAATACTGCGTATCAGCGCTGTAGCAGACTAGGTAGCAATGTTAGATCTCCTGTACTCTATACGGAGTACGGAAGAACGCGGATCTCTTCTGTGCAATAATAATCTCATGACGGTCTGCTACGCATATAAAATATCCCCTGTATCATGACTCTATTTCATCCTGCGGTCATCTCAATTGAGAAGAGATAAATGCGATTACATGGAATTAGATCTTAGAAGTAACATATTTCGATCATTCCTCCACTGAAGACCCTGGCACACACACAACCACCGTCTCACTCGAGGTAGGAGGGGCTGAGAGCCAGCCAGTATGATGCTACACCTTGAGGCGTCTCACGTCAAAAGATCTCCAGTGAGTATTGTCATGACATGGGGATTGAGTGGGAGACCGATTCGCGTTCCCTGGTACTCTGTTGATGATGTATTTGCCATTACTGAACAGATCCAATACGTAGATGATACTCTGTATGCAGGGTCGAATTATGCCTGTTGTTTTTACAGCCTGAAAATACCCGTGACACGACACCCTCCGTACCACTTCTCATCAAGGAATATACATTAGCATGTACACAATCTATTAAAACATTAGTACGTAGTAGATGCTAGGGATCTTCCTTCTATATGGCGATTTAATTCAGACCGAATCGCCAACATTGATCTTCAGCGATCAGACGATGTTTGAGATTCTCTGGGGATGGCAGAAAAAAAAGGCAAAAAACTTCGACCGACGCAGGGATCGAACCTGCAATCTTTGCTTTAGGAGAGCAACGCCTTACCATTAGGCCAGCCGGCCAATAAGTTGCGCCAGGAATTCCAGTGAAAATCCTATCTAGGCTGAAGATTATCTACTTAAAATTTGATCATGAATGGAAGTGTACTCCATGTACCTACCACCTTTAAATGTTGTCAACAGGATCAATTAACACCAGCTGATCATGTTGATAATCTATGTCCAGTGACCAGTGATTTAGTTAGACCAGCGATCAATATAGAAGTATAGAGTGGACGGATTATTTCAATATTCCAGACACTTACTTATACTGCCGGCTTCTACTACCATATCTAAATTAACAACTAATTTGAAACGGACTCCAGAAAGAGCTGTGTCTGTGTTCAAGCGAAAACATGTTTTTCTAATAGATATTCCGATAAATACAGAAATTTTGTAGCATTGATTATTGTAACATCAAGGACAAATGAAAAAAAAAAAAAAAAAAGGAAAGCAGAGAAAAGAAAGTAGACAGAGAAGTTAAAAAATGCATTCCCACGAGAAATGTGAAGCAAATAGATAGAATCATTGCATCGCAGATAATAGAATATGAGCCATATTATCATCCGAAGATTGAAAAAATGAAATATGAGAAGGTTTTGGAATGTCACTCGTACACGTTGTCGTTGCGATCGATATCCATCGTAGGAATGCCTACATGTGGGATAAGCGCAAGTATATCTCTCCGAATTTGTAGCGAACACCGTACTCCTCGCTACTCTCATCCTCATATGGCTCCTGATGAACTGAAAGAAAGCCCTTTGTTGCCAGGGTAAGTATGTGCATCAGGCCATGCGTGGCGACAGTATAAGAGGTGGATTCAGGAGGCAGGAGCGTCGAAAATGCTACTTCTTTACCATCAGAAGCATCAAGACGAAGAAAGCCAGCATCGGTCTCACGAACAGTATCCTGCTCTGCAGAATCTCGAGCAGGCTCCTCAATTTGCAGGTTGAGAAACTCGAGAAAGTTCAGGCTCTCCTGGTCCATACTAGATTTCAACAGCCGGTTATGGAAGGCTGCTCGCTTTCTGTCAGTCTCATCCTTGGGTTCAGCGTTGGGTCCAATATCAAGCTCGCTCTGAAGATAACCCGCTAGATCGTTGTCTTCGAGGAAATCCACATCATCTTCTTGGGTTCCTGGGATTGCGAGACCCTCCAAGTCGTACTGCAAGCCGCGTCCAGCCAGAGGACTTGCACTTACTAGGCGACTTCGAGCTCTGCCTGGTGCTGCAAGTGGAGCCATGGAGGCTGCCGAATCGCGAATGCCCCGAGTAGAAAAGTCACTAATGCTGCCGAATCCACGGAAGATGCTTGTTGCAGACAGCCCAAGCCGAGAGCTTCGGACGGACGCTGTGATATTCCAGGGCATTTGGGAGGAGTCATCTCGAAGGACTGATGAGGCATGACGGCCAATCTCCATATCCTAGATGACTGTCAGTAATTCTACAGCTTATAGGGCTAAAAATCAACAGAGCGACAAAGGTTTATCCCACGAACATCATGCAAGTTGTGATCGTCGTGAAAAGGCCCACCTCGGCCGAGTTGTTCCTCGGACTCTTCCCTACGTCGAACGCGTCGAGTTTCGGAATCAGCATCGCTGTCTTCATTAGTCGAAGGAGAGCTCTTGCGTTTCTTTGATCTTTCGACGCTTGTCAGTGATGCGTACAAAGTCTCACCCGAGAAGAAATGCAAAGGATGCTGAACATGAGCAATTCCCAAGCCAACGCCGACTGAGCCAATTCCCTGGCCGTAGACCCAAAAGACTGCATCCTTCTTTGCTTGGGTAGGAACTTTATTTTTCAGCTTCTGCTTTAGAGCAGCGGCCATGTTTTGCACGTATTCATTGTTGTATTGAGCCAGCTCAGTATTTCGCAGGGCGGTTTGACTATCGGTTGCAACAGCTTTCGGGATTCTTCGAGTCCGACGCATTGTTGCCTCCCGAGTGTCTGAAGCATTCTCTATCTCTTCCGAGTGTTGAGCTTCAGGAGCTTGAGGCATAAATGTGTCTGCGTTGAAGACGGGGGTAGGCTGTCTGTGTTCAGTGATTGCTTGCATGCCCTCGTCGACTAGCATTGGCTGGAGAGATATTATGTCAGTAAAAACAACAGCTCGTGAAATTCAGACCATACCTGATAGTCCCAGGAGATGTCATTCAAATCACCCTCTTTCACCTCACCAGTGACCGGTGTCTCAGCGTCAAACCTGCCAGAGCTGCGCTTTCCAACCTCACCAGCAGCATTAACACCCGCAAGCTCGATGAGATTTCCATCTTCATCAAAGTCAAAGTCAGGCTGCAGAAGAATGCCCTCTTCATCATTGAGAGCTGTCGCTGCAATCCGCCCGAGTTGCACAGTTCTTTGAGCAGAATTCGTCATTTCGGTCTCAGAACCAAACCCGTGTATATCTCTCAGGACAAGATCTTGCGATGATAAGTCAAGCTGCAAACTAGAGTTATGCGAGACAACGGTCTGACTTAAGTCAGGAGTCATTGGTAATGGGAAGCTGAATTGCTGGCTTGCTCGCTCTTCCATCCACAGATTCAGCCTTGAAAGATCCAAACCCAACCCTGGGAGATTGTTCTCAGGAAGGAACGACGGGTCATACGGCAAGATGAGCTGATCAGGTCTGAGAAAAGCATTAGCATGCTTTCAAACACAAAAGAGTTCCGTGACATAACGGGTCGAGAAGTAGAAAAACAACGAACCTAGCTTTGCCAGCTGTCGGATCCAAGGCTGTTCCGGGAAGAGCTCCCAACATTGATCTCAATCTTTCATGCATTGCCTGCACATCTGTGAGTGTATAGCGGCACTGCTGATTGTAGACTCTGGCGACTCCGTATCTGCGTAGTCTGCCGTCAACACTCCGACCTCCAGTTTTGATCCAGATGATGAAGCTCTCACAGTAGGTTTCCCTGAAGTCTCAACGCCATAGGTGCCGTAGGATCCATGATGACCTCGCAAGCTCTCGGAACATCCACGTCCAGTATCGCCTTCTTGTTCAATCTTCTTGTGATGGATCTCGACCCTAGCGTTGCGACCAGCCTGCGAGAAGAATCAATCAGCTGGCACACAGGCACCAAGTTGAGAAAGAATTTATATATGGAGAGGTCGCATACCATATCGTAGCAACCCCGTGCTCGGGGGATGTAAGTACTAGAGTAAATGCAAAAGTCAGCGGTGCGAAAGTCGGAAAAGGACCCAGAAGAGTACAGAGAACTCCAAAAATGAGTTAACAGAAAGAAGGTATACTTACTTTCGTGACTGTAGAACATGATGATCTTCCGTGGGCTTGTCTCTTTACATGTGGTTAAGTCGAACCACTCTTGTCGCGACGCGAGCTGCGCCCTTAATTGCGCGTTGAGCGTGTCTGTTGGTGTCTGAGGTCTTTGGAGTAGATTCTATATTGCAATGAAGCTTCAAAGGTAATGCTCTAGACCGTAAGCCTCTAGGACTGTCAGCTTTCTAGCCTGGAAATAGTCACAAGCTTGTTTGATCAGGTTCAGGGGAGATTGGACGAGAAGCAGTTGTAGAACTCTGGAAACTTACTATCTTATTTCTGAAGCAAATGAGGGCTTGCTTTCTCGAACGTGTGTCAGTCAAGCTCGAATGATTTTCATGCCCTGCCAAAGAACATGGCATTTAGCATGATTATGGATGATGCGAGGCGATGGAGAGATAAGAGACAAGTGCTGGAGGTTCTGGAGACAGGAAAGTTCTTCGCTCGAGGATCGAGACGAGAGCAGGAGTGAGTGCTTCTGCACCTGATGCTAGAGTCCTTTGCTAGTTCGAAACCGAGCTCACTTCTCCTGGACGCCCTTACTCTACTAAAAGTTGAACCACCAGTTATTGATTCTCGGACTTGGTCGGATCGATTCTTCTAATGTCTATAGTTTCCGCTGTAGGTCTACACCGGCAATCATTCTTCCGAGACCCAGGACTTCTGCCCTACCCTGGAAGATCAAGGACGAGCATTCATCTGGTCAATGATACAGATGACAGGTTAGAAGACCAGAACATTCTATCGATTACTCAAATGCTGTCGCAAAACAGGACGAGCAGATGGATGAGGGCTCATAAACAGTCAGTAAGATATGAATGCTCAAGATTTCGTCTTTTGAACCCGTCAGCGCCAGTACACTGCCAGACAGAATGCACTTTCCTTCCGTGAATTTTAGACAGGAACGATGAGGGCGGGAAGATGAACTAGAAGTCTATCAAATAGAAACCCAGAAGTTTAGGAAAAGGGCGAAAGAACAGGTTGTCTATGGAAAACGGGGTGAGAGGTAGGGGCCTTTACGAGAATCTCGACCCCATAGCAACCGATAGAGATGCATGCGGGGTATGAGACATGGGAAAGGAAAGGTGACCAGGAGGAAACCCAATGTAGAAATTCGACGCCAAACGAGATGTCCTTACAACATCAAACACATCGATGTTTGATATACATCACATACCTTCCCCGAACTATACCAAACTTATATAACTGATATCTACCATTCATGGGAAGTTCTACTCGAGAGGAATGCCTTCGTACTCGCCATAGCCGAGAGCGAGGTTCATGTTCTCTGTGATAGGCGTATGAGTAATCTGTCCTTTCGAAATAGCACTGGACGGGAGGACTTACGAAGGCACTGAGTGGCCGCACCCTTCAGAAGGTTGTCGATCGTAGCGCAAACAACGACACGCTTGCCGCTGGAGTGAACGGCAAATCCTCCAACTTCGATACCATGACGGCCAGCAATGTTCTTGACAAGAGGCGCCTCACCAACGATCTTCACAAGCTTCTCGCCGGCGTAACGCTCCTGGTAAATATTGCGGATGTCGCGGGAAGTCATCTCTTGGTTGAGAGGAATGCTGATGGTGTGCTGTAGGAACAAGATTAGTGCCTGTAACAAATATATAGACGGAGGGCCAATAGATAGATGGCAGGGTGGTACATACGTGAATACCTTGGAACCAGACAGCAACGTGGGGGATAAAGGCAATGCTAGTTCCGAGCTGTGTGCTGATCTCTCTCTCGTGGATGTGGTCAGTCAAGCTGTAAGGAATGATGTTGTTCGTGAGGTTCTGCACATCGTTCTTGGGGCTAGGCTTGGTGCCAGCGCCCGAGTATCCGGAGACACCAAAGACGGTGGGCTGTCCACCGAGGTAGGGAACGAGAGGAGCAATGCCGATTTGGGCAGCGGTAGCGTAGCAACCGGGGTTAGAGATACGAGTGGCCCGAGCGATCTTACCACGGTTGACCAGCTCAGGAAGACCGTAAGTCCACTTGTCGTCGAAGCGGTAATCGGCACTCAGGTCGACAATGACGTTGCCCGTCTCAGAGCCCTGGTCGACAGCATCCACGAACGGCTTGCAAACACCGTTAGGTAGAGCCATGACCCAGCAGTCCACATCACCATTCGCAGACATGCGCTTCACGTCTTCGGGGCTCAGGTTCTCGTAGATGATCTCACGCTTGTCATAACCCTGCAACTTCTTGCCAGCCAGCTCGCGAGAAGAAACATGGCGGAGATCCATGTAGGGGTGAGCATTGATCAGGTTGATCAGGGCTTGGCCAGTGTAGCCACGGGCTCCAATGAGAGCAACCTTGGAGGGCCGGTTGTTGGACATGTTCTTCTCTCCCAGAGGAGGGTTGGGATTCGTGGTGGAGTAGGATCTCACAGCGCTGGGAAAGACAGCAGGACGTCCGAAGCGAGCGGCCCGCAAAGCATTAGCGGTAGAGGAGAATGCGCGCTTCTGCTCAACAGAGGCACCGCTGGCACCGAAGCCCTTGCCAATGTTAGTGGCCGCCTGAGCAGCGCGCTGGAGTCTGGCCTCAAGGTTAATATCACCGAACATCTGGCGACCATGCTGGTTGAATTCCTGCACCAGCTGCTTGACCTCTTCGCCGCTTTCGATACCGTACCAGAAGAGAACCTCACCGTCGCGGCTCAGGCTACCATCAGCCTTGTCAAAGAACCACGTAAGGTTCTCGTCATTCTCCTTGACTGTCCAGACCAATTGAGGGAAGTCCTTCTTGATGGCGGCGAAAACGTTGTCGGCGACGTTGGACAACCATCCGGACTTAGTGATCGTGAATGTAGCCAGGTGGGAGAAGGAAGAGGAGGTATCCTTGCCTGGGGGCAAGACGACAGCAAGAGCCTCCATAGGCTCATCATAGTAAACCTTGAAGTCACGCTCCTTCAGGCCTTCGACGTAGCGGTCGACAGTAGCCCTCGCATCAAGACCCTCACGGTCGCGGACAAGCACATCCTTCAGCTTCTCCAAGTCCTCGAACTCGGAAAGGGAAGTCTTCGTGTGCACCTTGTTGCCCCTGCGGATGAGGGTTCCAGCTCCAGAGTCGGTGAAAAGTTCCTTCTGGAGATCAGCGGGGTGGATGATGGCAACGCTCGAGGTACGGGGAAGGTCGTTGAGCAGCTCCTTCATCTCCTTGATCTTCAAGCGAGTGCCGTGGCGCACCCACCATTGCGTCATCAAGTGGTCGTACTCTTCATCAAGGTTGATCACAGAGATCTTCTCGCCAGTGTCACCGTTGAACAATCCGCCTTTCTCAGCAAGGTAGACGATCTTCAGTGGCTGCAGGGCACGGGCCAGTTCACCGGCAGCGACGTCCGCGTTCACGTTCAAAACCTGGCCGTCAGGGGTTTCCGCCATAGAGGTGAGGATGGGCAGACACCCAGCTTCGATGGCAGATTCAATAGGCTTCTTGTTGACGCCGTTGATCTTACCAACTAGGTTGTACTTCTCCTTGTCGAGGTAGTCGGCGTAAAACACGCCTGCGTTGATTGGGCGGGCCCTCACGCCCATACGTTCCAGCTCCTCGATCAGCTTCAGATTCTCCTCCAAAAACAGCTTCCTGGCAAGGGCCAAAGTCTTGCCATCTGTCACTCTGATACCATCTTCAAATTGTGGCTCAACGCCCGCAGCCTCCAGCATGCGATTGAGCTGAGGTCCGGCTCCATGGACAACAATGGGGTAGAGACCGACGTGGTTGAGAAAGGCGAGAGCCGAGGACAGGGTCTGAAGGTGTTCGGTAATGATAGCACCACCAACCTTAATCACGGCGAATTGCTGAGAGGAGACCGATGTGAAGTGAGAGAGATACTGCTGCACCTCACGCTTCGAACCAATGTTGCTCAGCAGCTGGACAACGGTAGACCGAGTCGACGAGAGGTGAGAATCTGCGGCACGGGAATAGGGACGGCTCTGCAGTAACGGGACAGCGGAGGCTTTCAAAGCATGGCGAGGAGAGCAGAGTCTCACAGAGGAAACGGCGTGCGGTGCGGAGAGCGCGCGGAGGGGCTTGGTGGTGGAAGCTCTCCGCACAGCAGTGCGAAGGGAGAACATCTTGTCAACCAGCATGCGGCAGCTTTCAATCGTCTTGGAACGAACACGATGTCTACTCAAAACACAGTGTGAGTAAGAGATAGCAGAAGGAAGAAAAGCAGAACCAAGTTAGAGGTCTATGGATGGGGTGTGTGGGTGCGCAATGGATTCGACCACACTCCAAAGAGTTTGATCTCCAAAGACGCCCATGAAATCGGCCGCACCTCGGAGTGGGTTTTTTTCAATTAAGAGGTGGTACTCACAGCCGCTACCCTGCGCGGTTTTTCTCGCCTTCTTTTTTCAGTGACCCAAACTCGCGCAGGAAAAATAACTCAACACCTAAGTTGAGGTGTTTAGCACCAGTAGAATGATTGAAAAAGGATCTCAGAATTAGTAAGGAGAAGAAGGAGTGGGAAAAGACCGAAGAGACATCAGAGAGAGTCAAAAAGCCTGTCCGGCAACCAAAGTGAGCCTGAGCTTGGCTGCGACCATCGGAGCCGGCTACTGTGACTCAATAGTCAATACTAATGGGCTATCGGGAAAGGCAATTTTTTGCTCACGAGATCTCCATTTCCTTTCCTACTCCGTAATAGTCCCAGCATACGGCATCAGTAAATGGATTTGGCTGCTATGATCGATCATCTCAATTACAATCACTCATCTGATTATCAGCTTAACCTACTGAAGTAACCAACTTGTTTACTATCCAGTTTGACATAATGGTTTGCGCTCGGAGGCTTGAACGAATCACAGTCGACCTTCTGGCCCTTCAGAATCAGAAAATGGGGCCTGACGAGGACAGGACTTTGCAGAAGTGTTACGAACTGCGCTATTTGCAACTTATGCCACTTTCTGCGCTTTCGTTATCTGATCTTTTGGTGGTCCCTCCTGACCCCTTCATAGGCTAGTCTGGCTAGCGTACTCCGTATATGAAGCTCCACTTCTCGTCGCTGGAGCACCTTCTTACATTGCGTTCTGTACTTGCTGGATAGATAGTTCGTGGTGGAGATAGCTATATCTTCTTGGGCGCGTTTTCACTCATCAAGTCGCCATACCTTGTTGAGAGCAGAGATAGCAGGTTCATCAGAATTGGCATATACGGATTCATTTCATTATAAGTGATTGCAGGCAAAGGCGACACAAAGATCACAAAGGCAATAACGTATTGAAACAGGGGGAAGTGCCGGAGCCCGGAGTATCATTTACATCTTCACCATCGATGGATCATATGGTATAGCCCATCCCGAGCATCAGACGAGTCATATCGTCAAAGGCTTATCGAGACACGAGGCTTGATTCATAAGCACAGAAGTTGTTGACGCCCAGAAAAAGAAGCAGAAAGGTATTAGTGGCTGAAAACGAAACTGCACACCCTCAACGCAAATAGACCTGCTGGAAAATAACATCCATTCTCAAAATCAAACATGACTTTCGCTGCGTTCGTAACTTAGTGTCTGGTCGTCGTGACAACTAGAATCCAAAAGTTAGCCAGCGCATTCGGTCGCCTTGATTGTGCGGAGAGTGAGCGGGGACAAAGACATACCGGCAGGAACAATGATGACAATGAGTAAACAGATAATGCAGATGACCAGGCACACGCGCATCTTCATGTCCTTCCACCACATTTGCTTCCTCACACGGTTAGCGCCTCGACGGAAGCCCTGGGCAGATACGGCCAGGTTGTCTGTCTTGTCCTGCAAAGAGTCCAGACGTTCGCCACGCTCCGATACCTTGAAGATATTCGAGCGCATTGTATCGACGGTCTCTTGGATTTTCTATTGAGCAAGGGGGAAAGTGTCAGCAAAATTGTTCAGAATAGGCACTGAAGAACCTAAGGCCCCGACCACCAAAAAGCGATAGCGCTTGCGCCTCATGGCAAGCCTTGACTCTTGTCATATGACCCCAATTATTGCAATCTCGGGCCGTAGAGTTTATTGTTTCGATGCTAGGAGACAGGTTGATTGACTTACTCTGTCGATTTCCCTTGTCCGAGGGTCGCCATTCTGCGCTGCGCTGCCGGCGCTGGCAGAGGGCCCATTAGAGCCAGAAGGGATATAAGGATCGTAAGGCTGCTCAGACATGATGGTTTTCGACAATGAAATTCGTTATATTCTGAGTTCAGGTGGTGAGGACTGGTGGATCACCGACTATCCTGTTTGGATGCTTGCGAAGACCTGTTTTGGAGTCTTCTTTTGGAGGACGAGATGTCGTAAGAGTCGTAGGGCAGATATTACGGTAAATCTAGAGGCGAACGTGCAAAGATAATTAACAAGAGTGCCTTGCAGGCGTAGTGTGAGAGGTAAATAGGTAGGTAGTTAGAGCGATGGTGGAGTGAAGCTGACAGGGTGTGATGAATCGCCGCCGCCTTCTGGAGATTGGAAGTGAGAGAATCGGGAAGCGCCAAGTGTCCAATTAGGATGGCTCAGGGGCCAACTATATATAGGCTGACTAAGTCGGGACGCTAAACCTAAACGGGATGGAATCCTGACACCCCCCCTCGGACCG